>NC_034414.1:48811014-49023440 GCF_002078875.1 Numida meleagris | reverse complement strand
TCCTCTCCTCTCCTCTCCTCTCCTCTCCTCTCCTCTCCTTCATTCCCCTCCTGATATTTCAGTGGAATTTATCTACACTATAAGCTGTCAAATTTTTTTATTTCACTCCAAATTGAAGATTTTATTCCAAGTCTGAAATTGTGTAATTTCAGATGGATTTCAGCCAGAGACTAAAGTGTCCTTAAATGCTATGATATCTAAGAAGAAACACTACATTATATAGCCTAATTCTTCTTGCTCTCTCATTAAATCATAGCATTATTAAACAGATTGTGAATACAGGCATTGCTTTGAGATTAAAGTTCCCTGTTATGGAGTCACTGACTCATCATAGACTAAGTGAAATTTAAGTCAGTCACCTATATTTGGTTTCATGATGAAAGAGTTTCCAATTTACAGCAAGCTTTACAACTTTATCCTGTTAAGGAGAGGGGAAGAAAGCTGGTAAGCATTGCAGAGCAGATTGGTGGCCAGAGTGATCATAGAATCAGAGAACTGTTTAGGCTGGAAGGAACCTAGATCATCTAGTTCTAACCCACTGCCATGGGCTGGTTGCCATCCATTGGATAAGGCTGCCCAGGATCCCACCCAACCTGGCCTCTAGCATCTCCAAGGAAGGGGTATCCACAGCTTCTCAGGGTAGCCTGTGCCACTGCCCCATCACCCTCCGAGTAAAAAATTTCCTCCTGATATGTAAACTAAGTCTCCCTCCTTGTGGTTTGAAGACATTTATTGTCTTATTACTATCTGTCCATGTAAAAAGTCTGTCTCCCTCCTGGTTATAACTTTCCTGAAGCCAGCAATAAGGTCTCCCTGGAGCCTTCTCTTTTCCAAGCCAGAAAATCCCAGCTCCTTCAACCTTTCTTTCATGGGATAGGTCCTCCAGCCCCCTGATCATCTTCGTGATGTCCCTCGGATCTGCTTCAACAGCTTGATGTCTTTCTTGTACTGGGGGCCCCAGGCTTGGACACAGTACTACAGATGGAGCTTCATAAGGACAGAGTAGAGGGGGACAACTCACTCCCTTGCCCTGCTGCTATCTCTCTTTTAATGCAGCCCAGGATACTGTTGGACTTCCAGTCTGCAAGAGCACACTATTTGGCTCATATCCACATTTTCATCCATCAGGATCCCCAAGTCTTTCTCCTCAGGGCTGCTCTCCATTAATTTTTGTCCCAGTCTCACCATATGCTTATCATCTTCCTCTTCCTGGGTGTTCATAGGAAAATAAAGGGGTCTTTTCTTATATGAAAACATAATAGTGATTGATGCTCATTTTTCTTAAATAGTTTTTATTTAACATCACTTAGCTTCAGTAGGCCTAATATCTTGGTGTCATCTATATAATGAGCCATCTCCTTTTTCTTGAGAAATGTGAGAGTTTAGAGTACAGTTTTTTTTTTTTTTAATTTACTTTATGATCTTACACTATCATGGTGATAATAACAATGCTACATAACTGAATTAATCATGCTGAAGATGCTTTCAACTTATTGTTCTTTAAGAACATGGGAGGAGATACTTAATAATCTTAATTTAGTCAAAGAAAAAGGGAAGTTTTAATCAGTTTTCTGTATTTTCCAAGCAATGAGTGCAACTGAAGTTCAGGCAAGTGAAAGATAAGGTGCTTGCCTACTCTTATTCCGTACTCAGATTAGTGGCTTACTGGATTTCAAATTTATTTGAGAGCTTGTGTTGGAAATTGGTTATTGAGGATTCACTGTGGGCTTCAGTTTGCTCTTCAAAAAGTAACATGCCTGTGAAAAACAGTGCAGACTATCTTCTCTCAGTTTTTCAGGCAGATGTACAAGTGGTATTATTTGTGCTTCGACTTAACACATATATACCACATTTGAAGTGAGATAGTGTGGCAAGAGTACAAGATTACAAATGGTTTTCATAGCTCACCCCTTCCCAGAGGGTTTGCTTGCACCTGTTTTTACCACGAAAAGGACGTTAAATTTTCTGACCAAGTTGCAAATGAAAGATCGTCAAGATAAAAAGTGATATGATTGACTTAAAAGGTCAAAATCTAATATTTTAGTCTGACAGTTTATAGTGTGATAATTTCACAGAAACATCAAAGATTCTGTGTGACCTCCCAGCACATATTTCTCACCTAGAGTGCCTTGTGGCTCTCCTCAGATTTCATGGTCCATCAGTGCACACTTCAGCTGCGTTCCTTTATTAACAGCAGAGCAGGTTAACAGAGCATTTATCTTCCTTGATACTTGACTTGCTGGGGTGCAGCTTTTACAGTCAGTATTAGGAAACAGTGTGATGTTCTGCCCATTGGCCTCAGGAAAGAGATGGGGGGAGGGGGGGTTAAAACAACATGATCATTTTGAAGCTTTTCCAACAAGTCATTCAGTTGAGGAATTGCTGTAAACGTCTGAAAACCAGCAAGCAGGATTTAATCCTTGAATGCCAGTGTGCTTTTTCAAGCAGTTACAGGGTTGTCAGGAGTGTGAAAAAAAAGAGAATTTCAGTATTTGGGAGGTATCGCCAATAAGGATATGGAAGAAGAGTTCTCCTGGAGTTAGAAAAGGAGGGGCTGCACATAGTCGTATCAGTCATGTCCATGGCAGGTGATGTGTGAACATGCACCCTGGAATCTGGAGAAGGAGGCTCAGCGGAGACCTTACCACTCTATATAACTACCTGGAAGGAGGTTGTGGTGAGGTGGAGGACTGCTTCTTCTACCATGTACCTAGTGATAGGACTAGAGGGAATGGCCTCAAGCTGCGCCAGGGAAGATTCAGGTTGGATATTAGGTTAGATATTAGGAAAAGTTTATTCTCTGAAAAAATGGTCAGGCACTGGAATTGACCTCCCAGGGAGGTGGTTGAATGACTGTCCCTGGAGGTGTTCAAGAAATGTTTAGATGTTGCACTAAGGGACATGGTTTATTGGGGGAATTTTGGTGGTAGGTGGATGGTTGTACTAGATGATCTTGAAGGTCTTTTCCAACCTTAGTGATTCTAAGATTCTACGATTCTACGATTTTGGGAATGAGTGAGGGGGCAGGGGCAAGAAGAATGTGGCATAGATTCTTCCTAGACTCTTCACCAATCCCTCACAGCTTCCCACTTTGACTCTGCCTGGGTGATCCTGTTTGGATGTACCTACAGTCTTGTCTTAGTCCTATTCTGTTCCTGAATGTTCCACTGTCCACCACTCTAGATGGTACTACAAAATATAATAAAAGTGAAAATCTCTTATTTTAAAAATTATTGGGACTAACAGTAATAGCAATGGATTTGCTATCTTCTGCTTTCTAGGGGTCCTAATTCTGTAGCAATCTTCACATGGGGAAATATGCCAGTTTGTTGTCTAGGGGAAAAAATCCTTTTTAAAATGAGATTTTGTATCCTTGTAATACAATAATGGAAATTCATCCAATGATTAATCCAGAATAAGATAGATATAACTTGTTTTTGGTATGTTAGGGAGCAGGGAAGGGGGCCAGCAAAGGGAGAGGAGAAGCATTTAAACATGTATGGTTACTATTTTTCATAAGGATTTTTATAATGCTTCTACACAATAGGCTGAAATTGCTCCTAAAGAGTCATTCTAGTCTACTGGGTAATTAATATGCATATTAAAAAGTTCTAAATATATATTTAATCAACTGACTACATAAAATGCCTGAAGCTCTGAATACATATGAACCCAATAGACCAGAACAGCTGAAAAAAAAGCTTGCTCCAGGCTCTGGTGGTACATTCCATGGAGTTTGTTTTTAAATAGATTTGAGAGCCCAGAACGGACTTGAAGAAGCTGGAATAGTTTTAAAGGAGGGCCCTTTCTTTTCAGGTCACAGACATCACCTGAACTAAGGAAACAGAAGGAAATGGGAAGGTTAGTCTAGAAGAGTATTCTAATAGTTAGGATAGCAGACTGGTGCTCAACTCCCATAGGTGACTTTCCAAGCAAACACAGCTGTGAACTTCATTCATTTAGCCCACAAACCTCTGTGGTGACTCAGTTTCCCCTTACGTAAAATGAGAATAATAATACAACCTCTTCACATCCTTCTGAGGTGTGCCAAACAGAAATATTCAAAGGTGTAATAGTGAAAGATAAATGCTCAGGTCTCATTGAAAATCCAGTGTAAGAGTTATTGTAAATGCCCTTTGTGCCCTTGAAAATCTCACCTTTATTTTATTGATGGCTGTAATGCCCTTTGAGACCTTTGAAGGAAAGGTGTTATAGATGTGCAAAGATGCTAAGTAAGATGGAGTAAAAATTGACTAAAAGGTCAACTTCAGAAGCTCAGGAATATAATATGAGGATAACCTATGGCAAATACCCTGAAGGCTACACCTGGGAGTGTGGGAGTCTGAAGTCAAATTATGTCTTTAGACAGTTCTGAGTCAAAGATGATATTATGCAAATATGACCGCAGAGGAAGGTGACCTATGGCATCTCAGGAGCCCAGAAACTGGCCATTCATTTTTCAGTTAACTATCTGATCTGTAAAGGGTTTCTCTGACCACTCTAACAAGGATTATCAACTAACAGCCATATGGAGGTCATCTTTTCCTTCATGTCATCTGCCATGTTTTCTCTCAAGTAGCCACTAGTCACTGAAGGACAAATATATGGACAATTTCAGCTATATGCTTCTTTGTTTGACAAAATTCATCATTATTTCTATCATTATCACTAATTTAAGTGTAAAATTAAAAATTAGAAAATAAAATTAACATTTCTTGGTTTCTTTTAGGAGTTATTTCCAAACTGAGAAGTATTAGATATAAAGTTAATAAAGACATTCACTGTGAAGTTCAGATAAATGCATTGGGCTATTGCAAATAAGAATGTAGTTTAGGACTATTTCCCTATTATTATCAAGATGAGCTATGATGATTAAATCTTTGTAAACTTTGGCTTACAGCCTCTGGATATATTCTCACCACATCCAAAAGAAAGATCCTTGTCTTATGGAAGCAACGGCCTGAGCAAGTAAAGATGTTTAGATGAAGTTAACACACAGCCATAGTGGTCAGGATAATTATTGTACTTGTTAAGTTGTAAGTTTAATAATACAACTGTTTGATTAATATATTTTCATGTAGAATGATCTCCTCACAAACAATTAGCGACTAGTTCTTGCAGGTAGTAAAAAAATGGCTTCTTACAAGATTTTGAATACACAGAGTTGAAATAATGTTGCAGATTGTGTTTAAAAAATCATTTAATTAATTGGAGAAAAGTATAAGCAGCACAGAAGAATAGAGTTTACTCTTCCTAGCGCAACATTTGTACTGACATAGCAGGTTTCTCTCACAGACAGCTTATACTGTATATGTATATATGTATAAGACTCACATGTTTCTGGGTGAAGATTGTGAGAGATAATCAGGAGGCAACTGATCACTGCAGCCTGCCTGCTAGCTGGGAAATTCAAGCAAGAATCAGTTTAGAGTAAGAAAGTGAATATAAGTTCAAAATGATGAAAAAAGTGCACGATGATTTTCCTTTTATAATTGTGCAGAAAGTTGTGCATATAGTTGAGGAATCAATATAAAAAAAAAGAAAATTTTGGTCAAAACAGAGCGGAGCATGGTTAGCTGAAACCTTAAAGACAAAGACATTTTGTTTACATTTAAAGTGGTGTGGAAAGAGAATAGAATTTGTATTAAAGAGTATAGATGACCTAGGTAGACCTCTAGGTGAGACGGAGACAGTATGAGTGTGGAATTAAGTCTTCATGTGAGGGAATCAGGTGCTGGTACAAAGGACCTATGCTGAATAAAACGTAAGATCACCAGACAAAGAACATTCCTAGTTTGGCATGTGAGTCAGAGCTGTGTTACAGGTTCTGTACAGGCAAGACTTAAATAGTCAGAGGCTCTGCAGTTTACATACCTCAATTCTCCTACGATAGGAGAATTCCTCCTAGGATAAATTAGGAAAAAATAAATACCACGTATACAATTAGAGGTACGTTTTCTTCATAGTGATTGTTTGGCTGCAATAGAATGTGAAAGTAGGCAGAAGTGATTTTGCATGTTTGTAAAATCAGAAGTCATTCAGCAAATTTGTTCAGTGATGTTACTAGTAATTTTATCACAGTAAAAGTAGTTCAGGGAATACTTTCACTCTGTTTCTTCTTGAAACAAGAAAACTCATATTTATTTAAAAAAAAATATTAATGAGGAGGATGGACCCTTTGAGGGCCTATTTTATTATTTGCTTGATCTCAATAATCTCAAGCCAGTTCCAAATCCTCAGCAATTAATGGAGAAAAAAACAATATTAGATTTAAATAATAGAACAGACAAAGTCCAGGAAATGGAATTCGAGGATATTTTATCTTCACATGACATTGATGAGTAAGGAGGAGAGCTAAGTAGTGATCCCTAGAAGGTCTGAATAAACATTCAAGAGCTTTAATTCTTCCATAAAGCAAATTGAACTTAGAGGTTGCTTGAGTATTCATTTGTAAGGAACCTGATGCATCCTTGGCTAGATGCACAGTCACTATGACGGAAGATAAGGCACCTGATGTTAGCAAGGACTGGGATGGAAAAGGAACTGGCCAGGCAGACACTGCAATAACCTTGGCCTCATAAATTTATCACATTCTCCCCTGTGCTGGTTTGTTTATATTCCTGGAGTTTAAAAGTTGTCAAATATTTTATTTTTCAGCTGTGTGGAGGAAAAGGAAATTCACTCTTTGAACAAGACCTAGATAGTAACATTAAGTCCTGAGTATATTTCCATGGCCACACTAAAAATGATTCCTTGAAAATGGGGGGTTGTAATGGGAGTGCTGACACAATCTGATTCCTAACTATCACTTTGCAAGCTGTGCTGTTATAATAAGAAGAAAAGGTTGTGTCTTCAGTGGAAAACTGATGGAAGTTAGTAATGCTGGGTGAAAATATGCAGCTCATTTAAAGGAGGAGAAACTGTAACATAGTAAATGAATCACATAAAAAAGGTATCAAAAAGACAGCTAGGCCAGCAATGAAAGACACATAAAATATAACGGAAGGAGAATTTTTCCCCCATCCAGCATACCCTGAGAACCTGATTGTCATCCAATTAGGGGCTGAGTGGAAGTTTGATTAATCTATCACAAGCAAAAGGCCTGGCTTCAGTCACTAATCGGGGAGGTGTGAAAACCATGTGTGGGTGCCTGGAGGTTTCTTCAGCTTCTGCATTCACATGATCAGGTGTTCCTGTGTAGTCACTTCCAGGACAACTATCTCTTCTCAATTAGTACAGCTAATTGTGAATAGGACACCAAAAGCCAAGGAATTTCAATACTTTCTGCTGTATATAAGCTTGCTCTAAAAGAAGAGCTTAACCTTGTCTGAAATCTCTTTCTTCCCTTTCTAAAGTTAGATGTTAGTATAAGTGTGGTTAACCTCATATTTTATGCTGTTGATTGTTTCTAAACAAGTCCCCTGAGCCAGCTTGAATAGGCTGGATGATAAGTATTTCCACAGCAGACTGTAAGGGAAAAAGGAAAACCTTTCCCTTGAGTGGTAAATTGACTGCAAAGACATCCTGGGAAGGCTACTGCGATTCAATACCCACAGCAGCAGTCTCGGGGCTCAGCACAGAGTGGCAGGCCCAGGAAGTCTGACTTCTCTGACTTCCTCCCCCAGCCCCCCTGCTCGGTGGTAAGTCCTGCAGCACAGCCTCTGTGGGAGCCAGCCAGCCTGCCCTGCCTCTCCAGAGAAGTTCTGGGAATCCGCTGCCCTGGGGACCTCCCCAGGGTGGCAGGACTTGTCATTGTAGCATATCTCTGGGAGGGTTTGTTTCACTTTTCCATGCATTAGCATCTAGTACTGCTTGATGCACCCTAAGGCATCCACATACGGCTGTCAGATGTGATGCCGCACCTACAGGAGACCTGTGTCTTTCTGAAGTGGCAGCTGAGGCTGGACAGGAATATCCTAGGGCAGCTCAAATGACACTAAGTGCCTTTGCGATGCTCAGTGCCTGTAGAAGCATATATCTGGCTTTGTTACTATGAGAAAAAGAGGCGGAGAATATAGCAAAGAACAGCCTGCATACATAAGAGGGATAATATCATTTGGTAGTTTGAAAGCCATCAAGCAACCTTGACAGGTGCTGAGAGGTAACATTCAGAGCACCTCGAGAACTATTGCTCTATTAGGTGATAGAGTATCACCACATCAAATATATTTAAAAATCACTGTCAAAGGATCTTGCATTCACAACATCCAGTTTTATTCCTCTGTATTTACAGAAGTGCTAAATAAACCCACATGGAATACAACGGATACTCTTGGAAATCATCCTATCAAGACGATATTGTTCCAGTGGACCTGTATTTCAGCATATTTTCAGGCTTCTTCTGGGAGGATGTAAGGTTCCAAATCCTGTATATTCCAGATACTGTTATACCAAAGACTAGCTGCATTGCCATTTGGATTGCCAGGAATTCCTTGGTAACTGTGGTCACTGTGGGTAAAGAGCTTGCTTTCTATGATTTGAGATGGATTGGTTTTGTTCTATTAGTGCTTCTTTGGATTATATAATCAAATACTTTTCTTTCCAGACTAGGATGATCATAGAATCATAGAATCCTCAGAGTTGAAAGGAACCACTAAAGACCATCTAGTCCAACTCCCCTGCAATGAACAGTCACATGCACAGCTGAGAAGCTAGGCTTCTCAGAGCCTGATCCAGCCTCATCTTGAAAGTCTCCAGGGATGGAGCTTCCACCACCTCACTAGGCAACCTGTTCTGGTGCCTCACCACCCTCACTGTAAAAGACTTTTTCCTTGTATCCAAACTAAATCTCCCCTCTTTGAGCTTGAAGCCATTTCCCCTTGTTCTATCACCACAGACCCTGCTAAAGAGTCTGTTCCCTTCTTTCCTGTAGCTCCCCTCTAGGTATTGAAAGGCCTCTGTCAGATCACCTCACAGCCTTCTCTTCTCCAGGCTGAACAGCCCCAGCTCTTTCAGCCTGACCTCATAGGAGAGATGTTCCATCCGTTGGATCATTTCTGTGGCCCTTCTCTGGAGGATCTGCATCATGATCTTTCCTGGCACAGAGGTGAGACTGATAGGTTGGTAGTTCCCAGAGCCATCTTCTTTACCCTTCTTAAAAATGAGTGTGATGTTGCCTTTTTTCCAGTCACTAGGGACTTTACCTGATCGCCACACCTTTTCAAAATCATAAATAAAAGAAAATGAAAATAAAATAAAGCAAAACAAATAAAATGAGCAGTACTAGAAATGCAAGAGATGTCATTAATAGGCTTTTTAAAATGTGAAAAACAAAGCTATGTTTGCATAGTAAGAGAAAAATCATGACAAGTGACAGAAAGTCATATAAGGAAGATGAGGAGATTTGCTAGGAAAAAGTAATCAATAAGAACTCAGGAGAGAAGGAATGGAAAGGTCAATACTAGGAAATTGTACAGCAATTCCAGTATTAAAGTGGAAGATAATGGCAAGATTATTTCCTGATAAGAAATCTTGGATTTTTTTAACTGCTTTTCAGTTTTCTAGACTGTACATGGATGCCAAATTTATAAGTACCTGGTAGCTCAGGAAAAACTGTCAGTAGTATAATTCAGATTATAACTAATAGGGTATTTATTAGAACAAATTTATGAAGATACAACAGTGTAAGAGAAAGATCAGCCTAGCAAAGGTCTAAGTCTTGGCTGGAGAATCAGTAAGAAACTGGAAAAGTGACTATCCCTATTGTAAATCTTCATCAATTAAAGATTTTTTTAATGCTACTATACTTTTAGATTTTTTAAAAATTATGCCAATATCAAAATGACATGTTGCTAGGTTACAAATTCAATTTCCTACTCCCATTGCTTATTTGTAATATAGCCTTACAGTAACACACACACTTATATATGTAAATACATATGCATGTATATATACACACATCACTATAAAGATACCTTGCATATCTACAAATATATACCATATTTATTAGAGAAATAAATATAGCCAAGCAGACCTATCACCCCATTTTTATTTATTAATTATAGATTTTTTTTCCATCATGGAATAACAAATATATAGAATTTTGCAATATCTTAATGAACCTCAAGACTATACATTCTTTTTTCCATTCTTTACAAAGAATTTAATAATTATTGCATTACATCAAGAGAATATGTCTAAGGGCATACTTTCTTAACAGAGGAAAACAAAGGACAAAGTTAAGGTTGAATGCACAACACTGAAAGGAAATGGTGTTGAGTGATGACGGATTATATTGCAGTTTGGAGAGGATGCGTGTTTTCCTTCACAGAATCACAAGGCTGAAAATGACCTCGAGAGGTCAGCTAGTCCATCCCTCTGCCCTAAGGCAGAATCAACTACACCTATGTCATTCCTGACAGTTACTTGTCTAATCTACTCTTAAAGACCTCTAATGATGGAGATTCCTCAGCTCCCAGAAAATCTTTTCCCATTGTTTCACTGGGCTTTCTGTTAGAAGACATTTCATAATGTCTAACTATTCCTTGCCCCAGTTAAAGCTCATATAGTCAGCAAAAGATGTGTTCATTTCCATATTTTTTTAAATATATACATTATTAAAGAATAAATTTGATACAAAATATTAATTTTACATCAGGGCAGGACAGAAAAGATGGATTAAAACATCCTGTGTTTTTACAGTTCTTTTAAGAAATTATTTGTATCTGTGAGCTTAAAGGTGAAGGAATTATGACAGATTGGTTTATAGCATATTTTTTTCTTTAAGTTCATTGAAATGAACTTCTGATCAGTTGCGTGATTATAGTTAGTTCACATTCAAATGAGAGATATTTTTGTACAAAATGTAACATTTCAAAGCATGGTTTTGTTTTACAGTGAGATCTGTATCCATGTCTCCAGCTGATACAGATCACTGCCCACTGGCAACCACAGAGAGCAAAGAGCACCCTGAGGAAGTGTTATACTTCACTCGTGGTCAACCAAAAGTCTGGTGGTGGTGACTCCACGCTTAACTTTTTAGGTTTCTGTGGCTGTAATTAACATCACAGAGCCTTTCAGGTAGCACGTTGTTTCTGAGCAACACCTTGGGAAACAATGATTTATAAAGCACAGTGAATTAGAAAAAGCAGCTCCAAATATGGAGGAAATTATATACTCTAAACACCTTTATTTTCCTTTCCTTTTTTTGATTTTTTTTTTAGTTTGTTTGCTTTGATTTGGTTTAGTATTTTGTTGGAAGTCCAATACCAATCTAAGTCTTCACCTGATTCTTGACAATTCTGAGATATGATAACAATAATTAGGTCAAGAAATTTCACAAATCACATTATTAATAAGAAATTACATAGCATGTGACTGCATTAGTAATAGTAACTGAAGAAAACAAAAATAGAAAAAGTAAAAATATGTTTCTAGTGAATCCTTCACCCTTCTCATAAAGATGATAAAAATCCATTCATTCTCTAAAGAAAAAGAATTTCTTTCAATTATCTATAATTAAAATACAATGAAGAAGTTCTTTTAAGCTGGCTGATCTGTCCCTGTCCCTGATTTTCAGAGAAGTTTCTATAAAAACCTTGTATATTTATTTGTTTTGGTCCTTTGTCAGTGCATTTGTGCCTAAGATGCAAAAGTCTGTTTCTTCCATGATGGTGTGGGTTTGCACTATTTATCGAGGAAGTTGCAAAAGCTGATTTTCCCAAATGAATACTTTTGCTTTGGGACCATTATCTTCATTTACTTTGTACACTAACTTCTTCTGATCTCTATGAAAATAATGTAAAATCAGTAGTAAAGCCCTGTGAAGTTGCTTCACCTCAATGAAAGTTAGGGTTCAACTTCAATTTGATGATCTCTCATTTATGATGTTTGGGCCCTGTGTAAGTAGGAGAGAAAGGAGCAATCTGAGAAAACTGGAGGTGGTCAGGGGAATGGGATACATTCGTTAGTGCCACTAACATTTATTCTTCAAACAAACTGGAAGATTACTCATCTTAGACAGAGCAGTGAGGGCAGATTTTCACACCCAGAGGGCACACAAACTAGTTTGATTTTTCTCTTTTTCCCCTGCACAACCTGTATACCACAATCTAATCTGGTATAGTCAACAAGATTTACTGTCATGTTTAGAATGTGTTTTAAATAGTGATTTACCATCTCTTAAAATAAATATCATTTGTTGCAGACAGTTTCTGGCTTAGTTTTGTTTTCCCTATTTGACATGAGGATCCCATTTTCCCTTTAGTATGCTGACAACACAACTTCGTTAAGGCTGGTTGGTTCCATTTGTATTGGACATCTCTTCTGCATATAGATTGATGAGTTTAATCAGCGAATCAGGAGAAAGACTTGGACATCAATCAGTGTCAGTTTTCTTTCTTTCTAATTTCTGATTTGCTACTTCTTGTTATCAATGCAATAAAACGATACCAATTTAAGATAAAATCTTAGAAATAATGCAAACTTAGCGCAAAATTTCCAGCAGGCCCAGGAGATCTACTGCATTATCATCACTGATATTTTGAAAAAGATATACAGTACTTAACAGTCAAGACAAATGATGAACCTATTGTTCAGAGTTCAGTAGAGAAAAGGTATCTAGTAATGCCTGATTTGATCATGTTGTACCTTCTTTTGTATCATTAGTAAAGCAAAAATAACCCTATCTATTTCCATGCTCTCTGAAAGAATGGAAAAAAAGTTTTTGCATTAAAACATAGCCACTTTTATCTATAAAACTAATATAAAATATACTCAGTAGAGTTTCATATTGTTGGTGTACGCAGAACATCTTAAAGAATTGTCTTATGTGTATGTCTTTGTAGCAAACTTGGGAACTAGGAAGAATTTCCTCCATTTTTTTTTTTTGCAAAGCAACACATAGTGAGTCTTAAGTCTGGAACCTCAAGATCTGCATGCTTGTATCACATATTTGGAAATGAATCCTGATCAAGTTAAACAGGAGCTTTCCAAATTCCTCTAAATACTACTCAAGATGCTATGAAGGCAAAGAATCTAACTAGATTCCCTCCAGCTAATTCCAAGCAATGCACTGTTCTTACTCTGCTGGAAAATATAATCTAATATATAGACATTTACCAATGGGAGATTGTTTTCATGACTCTGGAGAAGATGGAGATACTGTTACTGTACTTCTAGATCACCTTTATTCTCACAAGTTTGCAGATGACACCAAGCTGTGGGGTGCAGTTGACACAGCAGAGGGATGGGATGCCATCCAGAGGGACCTAGACAGGCTTGAGCAGTGGGTCCTGGAGAACCTCATAAGGTGCAACAAATCCAAATGCAAGATCTTGCACCTGGGTCAAGGCAATCATCACCACCAAAACAAGCTGGGGGACAAAAGGATTGAGCATAATCCTGCTGAAAAAGACCTGGGGGTACTGGTGGGTGAGAAGCTTAACATGAGCCATCAATGTGCCCTTACAGCCCAAAAAGCCAACCATATCCTGGGCTGTAACAAAAGAAGTGAGGCCAGCAGGTTGATGGAGGTGATTCTGCCCCTCTACTCTGCACTGGTGAGACCTCACCTGGAGTCCTGCGTCCAGATGTGGAGTCCTCAGTACAGGAGGGACATAGACCAGTTAGAATGCAGCCAGAGGAGGGCCACAAAAATGATGTAAAGTATGGAATACCTCTCCTACAACGACAGGCTGAAAGAGCTGGGGCTGTTCAGCCTGGAGAAGAGAAGGCTGTGAGGTGATCTGACAGAGGCCTTTCAATACCTAGAGGGGAGCTACAGGAAAGAAGGGAACAGACTCTTTAGCAGGGTCTGTGGTGATAGAACAAGGGGAAATGGCTTCAAGCTCAAAGAGGGGAGATTTAGTTTGGATACAAGGAAAAAGTCTTTTACAGTGAGGGTGGTGAGGCACCAGAACAGGTTGCCTAGTGAGGTGGTGGAAGCTCCATCCCTGGAGACTTTCAAGATGAGGCTGGATCAGGCTCTGAGAAACCTAGCTTCTCAGCTGTGCATGTGACTGTTCATTGTAGGAGAGTTGGACTAGATGGTCTTTAGTGGTTCCTTTCAACTCTGAGGATTCTATGATTCCATGATTTTTTCCTTCTCAGATTTTTGAAGAAACTATCACCATTTGTGTCTGAGGTTCCTCTGTTCATGTTCTTACTTCTACCTTCTTCCTCTCAGCTAAAACAACTGACACCAAAGACTTTAAGGATTTTTAGTCAAATATCAGAATTAGTGCTCAGCCCTTATCCTGTCAGAATAATCAGTCCTATGCTTGAAGTCTGCTATTCTGTGGGCTTCCATGACTCTCTCTTGTATTCTTGCTTACACTAATCCTTCTTTTCATCTGTTCTCTGCTCCACTGTTTCACACTTCCTTTCAACATATTTGGTGGTAGCACATCTTACTCTTTGATATTATTTTCCTTTATATCAAAGGTCTTAGTCACCTCATTCATTTAGTCTGATGTAGCTATCACCTCAGGTTTACTCATCCTAATAGAACTATAGGAAAAAAAAATCTTTATTCTGTATTCTTTTTGATCAAGTTCATCATCATCTTGAGTGTCAATCAGGCTTGCAATCTGGCTCATCCTGAAAACTTCCTTAGTCCTCACATCCAGTAGACTTCTACATAATTCATCTGAGAAACAATTTTTCTTATCCAACCACAATAAAAAGCGTTGTTGGGTTTCAACTCTGTTTCTACAGTAACCTATTCTCTGGCTTTGGAAAAAAAATGTTCTACTCTACTGAAAAATACATACTATTCTGCTAAAACATGTATTTTTATAGTCCACAACTTACAAATTTATTCTTACTTATTTATCATATCTAAGGTATCTTTAATGACATTTACCAGCCTTTGGGCTTGGTACTTTTCAAACATTAATCCTGTGATGTGCAATGACTGACGCACTGCACATCGACTAATAATTGTCTCATTGTTTTCGTGTTTTACCTTTGTGTTTATGACCAAGATCCTTATCTTTGACTTGTGACTCTGTACAATATTTTATTCTGTTTGTACATTTCCTAGTACAATGAAGTTTGTGTTTACAATAAGGATCTTAATGCTTTGTAATGTTAATTCCCTGACATTATTTCAGAGCTACTTGTCTTTAAGAAAGATCAGAATTAGTCCTACTGTATCTTTTGGTATTTGTGTGGCTCAAAAGTGACACTCTTCATAGAGGAGAGAAGAGACATTCTTTCAATTGCCTGATTGTACCATTAATCTTAAGGTGTGCATAAGAAAAGTATCAGTAAGTCATCATCTCCTAAAGTGAATCGGAAAAGGATGGTCAGCTACAGAAGAATATTAGAAAACTTCCTGAAAAGTTTCTTAATCATTCACCTTGAAGAGAAAAATAAGCCCCCATTCTTTTATTCTTTAGGAGAGACAGAGAAGGGTAAGTGATGACAAACTGCTGAAAACAATGAGACGTATGTATAAATTCCTGCTTTAGCTTAACCCTGAAATACATGAACAAAGATTAGAATGTCATAAAACTGTGACATCCGTTAGCTGTGGCTAAGCTAATTTAATGAATTCATACTGACTATTTAACAAAGCTACTAAAATAGGAATGGACAGAGTCTGGTAAGTATCTGCCCACTTTGCCTGAGGGCAAATGGCATAATTAATCAGGTTCAGTGGTCAGATGATTTCTCTGTATGCATCTCCCTTGGGCTGACCTAAACATTTGTATTGCTGATCTGGCCACCAAAGCAAAGGACTTGGTTCCGGCTGTATCACCAGCTGCTTCTCTGACAGAAAGCCTGTTTCTGGGGCCACAACTTCATTGAATTAAACAGGCCATGGTGTAAATACCTTTGTCCTTATATTGTAGGAGAAGATTCATTAATGAAACTGTCTGTTTAAATACAGTTTTACAGAAATACCACTTTATACCAGTACCCCACATCCTTATGCGGTGGTAAATTGTGTATAGTATTCCTCAATTTCTAAAATTTTTATCATGATATTTGCTTTAGTACATGATCTCTGAAAGCCAAATACACTTTGGAAGGAATCAGAGAATTTTCAGTATTGATCCCTTTTCCATTTTGAATGGGTAAAAACTGGTGAAGTTTTTTTTTTTTCCATTCATCTAAAGAGAAATTACTACCTTTTTTCAAAGCCACACATTTGTTGGACGATGCTGAATGCTATTGATGACTGAAATAAGTAGTTAGCCATGCAACAGGTGAGGCATTGCTAGTTTTCTTGCTACACTGATGTATGTTTTTTTCCAAATCACTCCGTTTGACTTTTTTTTTTTTTTTTTTTTTGGCTTTTTAGCTTCTCCCATTTACCTGTCTAAATTGTGGACAGTCTGAAATATCACACTCTCTCAAACTTGCACATATTCCTTGAGTATACTTCTAATTCACACTAGCTCTCCACCTTAATTCTGTAGACTTTTCTATTATTAACATTGGTGCTATTTTTCAGAATGCTTATTTCCAACGATTGATTGTTTCAGCAGTCAGAAAAGTACATGAGCAAAAGTACAAGACAAATATTAATCAGATTTTTTTTTCTCCCTAAATGTATATATTTTTTCCCTCCAGTCATACAAAAATATAAAGGAGTTTTTAATGAAAAAAGAATATCATGAAACTCAACATTTAGAAATACTTTATTTTATAGAAATTTTAACTGGCCATACTTGAAGTCTAAGGCTGTTGTGTGTGGTAGACACCTGAACAGTGACAATGACTTAATTTTCCCTCTGTAGTTTCCCTCTCTGTATAATAAAGATGTCAGTTCCTATTATTAATTCTGCTGTAACAAAGAGAAGGACAATGGTATTTCTACAGGATTTTTGAAAATGAATGCACCATACTTGCGTAATACATATAATGCGTAATATAAACAAGTGAGAAGATCTCAAAGAATTTGAAACATTCCTTTGCATTGCTGTAAATCATGTTTCACAGTTACTAAGTTTTATGGAGAAAAAGAAGTTTTAAAGAGAAAAATATTTTGTATGAATTCATTCAGAGGTGTGCCATGTCATCTTAGCTATTTTTATTAGTTGTACATATGCAAACATTTCCTCTTTCCTTTAAACAATGTGTTTTTTCCAGAAGCTTCTGAACAAACTTTCAAAGCGAATGCATTAAAAAGTGAGACTCTGTTAATAAAGTCTAAAGAAATAAAAATCTACTTTAGAGAGATTCAGTGGGCCGTGTGCATATTCTAATGATAGCGGTGTGAATTACAGATAGCACACAAGCAATGTAGAAAGGCCACACAGCACCTTGTAATTTAGAATTTGTCAACATTTTGCAGTTTCCCATGTGAGTCATCACTTGGTTGATGTTTCCCATTTATTGTTTACATAGGCTTAAGCTTTGGAACATCCATGCAAAACAGCACATTTGAGCTTTAAATCAGTCACACATAATGAGAAATCTCAAATAATTCCAAGCAGTTCATTTAATATTTTATAAGGAAAATACAACTTGACTTTTGTAGCTAAATTTGCAAGAAGATCAAATAGGATAGCAACAGCAGCCATCAATACATTACCCCTGATAAAATAGAGATAAACTGGAAAACTCTGAGATTGCATATCTAAAGTCTGCCACAGCTGTACTCATACTTAATGTGTAAGTTTCATTCATTAAATATATGTAAGATATAAATGTGTTAATCTTGTCCTCTGTCATTCTGAAAAGAGGATAAGAAGGGTAGAAAACATAATTAAAAAGTGTGTAGGTGTTTCTGTAAAAAGAAATTTACCAGTAGTGTGAAATTGAATTTCTAGCTTACCATATTTTAATTCTGTGATGCTTGGACAATAAGCATCAGAAGACAGGATTTCCTTCAGTTTTCCAACCAGGCAAAGCCATATATAATGGTGAATGCCAAGACCCCCAAGGCAGTAGTCAAAATGTCACTTGAGTAGAAAGAGGAAGAATGTAAAGAAATTCCATTCCTGTCTCTTTACCTCACATAATCTGTTTTCTCTTTTTTTCCTCTCTGAAACAATGCAGTCTCCAGTGACATTGTATCATGTCCTTACCCAAGGTATCAATCCTTACCCATGGTATCAAAGCATTAATCAGGAAATTGTTGCAGCCTGGAATTTTGTTGGTTTTTTGTTGTTGATGATGATGATTTTCTTCCTTTTTCTTCCCTTCTTCTTTTTTCTTTCCTTCTTTCCTTCCTTCCTTCCTTACTTGGCCATTGCTAAATATGTTCAAAGCACTATAAAAATCTGGAAAATGAAGTGAAAATCTTGAGCAAATCTGTATGCAGTGATTTCAGGATGTGATTGTGAATTTCATCCTGATGGTGTTGATTTTAGGGACTACTACATCAAAGCATGAATGGTTAGCTGCAAGCTCATGTTTACTACTTCACACAACGCACTTGTTTCCCCGAAAGCCAATTCTGATTCAAATCAATTTAATTAAGTAACAAAGCTGGTTGTCATGGTAACAACGCTACTAATTTGTCATGCCAAATACTGTGTGAGATTGACTGGTTGCTAAGCAACAGCCAATGAGCTTGAAGACAGAAGATGACAAATTCTATCTGGTGCAGATGTTGTGATCCAGTCTTGAATTAGGCCTCTGTTCAGAGTGGATTCCCAAGAGAGCATCACCTGGATAGCTTAATAACAACACAGGGAGTAGCATGCCACAACAAATTACATTGTTTTGCACATTTTAAAATATGTTTGAGGGAGAAGCTAGTAAAATAAGTTAATTTTATGCTCACTGTCATCTTTTTATTTTCCTGTTACAGAATATATGGAGATGATTCAATCTTGCTGTACTTGGCTTTGCATATGCATATTTATATTTCAGAAATATTCTTTTATCCATCTCTGTACATATGCTACATAAAATTTACACATGCAAGTGCAAAACAAGTGGATTGTGGTTAAATCACCTCAATGAAATCTGTTTGGAGTAATGTGCATAATTTGCTCGTAACAATGGAGAACAATATTTTTATTTTTAGTCTATTATTGTTTTTCTCAGGATAGCCAACAACTTTGCAGTTTAAAACTTGATTTATTTTTTATTTGTGAGAATACATTCATTGTTCCTCTCACTGAAAATATTTCAGGCTGTTGGTATCTTCCTACTTGTGTCTGCATTTGATATGCATGAATATCAAACTAACTGTAAAATAATGTTGTTTTGTCAATGTATGACTTCATTAAATTCATCTTACTAGACAATTTATCCTGAAATTCTTGTCTAAATGTCTTCTAACTGAATAAAATAAAATAAAATACCAAGTCTCAATTTGGAAATAATGACTGTATTCTGTTTGCTTCTATGTTTAGGGATAATACTAAAGACTACTTGTTAAGCTTAGTTCTCTGTGTCCCAGCTGAATCAAGATGGCAACTGGAGCTGGACATGGAAGAATATGAAAATTGGTGGCAAAAAGTGTAGAAAAGGTTGAAGAAAATTTGATGGGTTTATAGTTCACTGGAAAATATTCCCATCAAAACATAAATGTTTTTTCAAATGGGACTGATATTTCTGGGATTTCATTTGCAAGTGTAGGGGAAATAAACAATTTTTAAATGGCTGTTTTTTGTGTTATTTTAGACATTTCAATTTTCATGGAAAATGACATTACAATTAGAAATAATTTGTCATATTACAATCATAACAGAATAACAAGTGCTCTAATATAACAAAGAATCAAACATTGAAATCAAAACAAATTCATCTAATTCTCTGAAACAAGATATCTGAGTGACCCAAAGTTCCCCTCTGTGCTCTACCATCATTTTCTTTCCTGTGAAATCACTCCTGCTGGCAGACAAACTTTAAAAATCCCCCAAAGCCTTTATACTGCAGATATTCCAGCCTCCATATATTTCTAATATGAATAGTACATTAGTTTCTTACTAGATTCATAACAACTAATGGATTGCTGACAGGAATTTCCAGACAACAATCTGACATTATGCTCTCCAAAATTAATTTGAATATATAGAGCAAGGATTTAGCAGTTTAAATAAAATGATATCCAGAACCAAAGTTGTTTTTTTTTTTTTCCTCATTGTTTTCATTGCAAATATAGTCATTGTGAGAGAAAGGAAATAAAACTAGGATCTCATGTTGTATTGTTAAATATAAACAAATAATCCAAACAAATTTTATAGGCAGAATCAAGCCCATTAAGTTTGTTCAAAAGTGGGTTCTTTGTTCGTTTGGAAAGTTATCCAGACTTGTTAGACTAGCATTTTTATATTCTATTTTATTGGGTGTCCATGGCAATTTGTTGGTCATGGGAACATTTCAGGGATGTTTTTTGTGGGAGGAGGTGGAGAAAGATAGGTGCTGTTTTAAAGTCTGTGTTTTGTCTCTCCCTACCCAAATCTATTTTAATTGACAACAACTTAAATTGATTTTTCCAAGCTGAATCTGTTCTGCCTCGTGTCAGTAGCTGGTAAGCAATCTCCTCACCTTTATCTCAATGCACAAATTTTCTCATCTTATTTTCTCCCTCTGTCCCCCTAAGCATTAGGATTGAGTGAGTGGCTGGGTGGGAACTGGGCTGTTTGCCGAGGCTAAACCACCAGGTATATACAATCCAACTGAAAAAAGCCACATGTAGCAAGTGCACAGACAAATGGAGCCAAGGCTCCAACAGTAGTATGTTCCTGTTTTCAGAGAGTGAAATTATTTTAGCACAGGGAATGTGATAAATGGTTCTATGTCAGGGTGGAGGCTGGTCATGAGTGGTGTCCCCCAAGGCTCAGTCCTGGGACCGGTGCTCTTCAATGTCTTTATCAATGACATAGACGTTGGAATCGAGTGTACCCTCAGCAAGTTTGCAGATGACACCAAACTGAGCGGTGCAGTTGATACACTGGAAGGAATGTATGATCCACTGTGATTTGGATCAAGCCAGAAGGATGTCAGGAAAAAGCATTTCGTTAGAGTTCCTTTACAAAAGCACCAGACAAAGATTTTAATGAATTCATTACTTACTGTATTTCTAAATCACAATAAAATCAAAGGCCTTGCAGGAATCTTCGCCAATGAAATCATAAGCTTAATCAAAAAGTGAAAATTTCTTTCCCAATATTTATTTTCAGTCAAGTTGTTTTGATTGACAAAATGTATATTGCCATTATTTTAACTCTTTGTTGATTTTATCCCATGTAACTTTGACTTAGTGTCTCTGTATCCTGTTAAACAGCCTATAGTTTACTAAAATCAAATTATTTATCCTTCCTAAGCAGTGCTGCAACAATCTCTTTTGTCCAGAGCCTCAGAAATTTGTCACTCTCCCAAGATTTATCCTCAAGTCCAACATTCCTCTGAATATTTTTGCAACTAATCATGTCTCAAGTATGTTGATATAATTATTTTTTTCTTAATACTATTAATTTTTCCTTTCTGCTCAGTACACCTGTAAAAAAAACCTGTTATTTTTGTAAACATAATCCTGCTTTCTAAGAACAGTTGCAAAGTATGCATTAGATAATTCTTCCTTTTCTACAACATTACTGACTGTTATACTTTTCCTATCTGGTTCACTTGTCCCAGAACCTAACCCAGGACAGACTTGCTGGTAATGCAGAGAGGTTCAAAGTCTGAAGGAGGGAATTAAGAAGACTGCAGCTGTTCATTCACTTATCTTAGCAAAGGGCACAAATCACAGGTTTTGCAGTGGACTGAGGCCTCTAAGTCCTGCCATGCAGTAAATCTCTTGCTCTCTTTCACCCTCATGCTTTAACCGTCCTTTAAATGGTCCATCACAAGAAATCAGTTTAGCATCTGAAAGTAACAGTAAAGCTAAATTCTCTTATTTCTGTTCAGAGTTGACTTCCCTGATCTCATGATCCACCAAATGTCTGAAAATGGCACACAGTTCAGAAGACTTCTATTTTCTATTTCTTAATTGATCTGGCACTTAACAGCATTTGTTTGAAAAGGTTAAAATCTGTTCCTATCACTAATCTTTTCTTCATTAAAGCCCATTTTCTCTAGCAAATGGCTGGTCTGGCCTCTGGCTGGCTTCCTATCTTCACAAATTTCTCTAAAGTTCCCTATCCTCCCACTTTATTTCATCGAGGATCCCTGGGATGACTTCTACTGAAGTGAATTCATCACTGAAAATGGCAACGAGGAAAGCAGCAATTTCCCACTCTTTCAGAAGCACACTATTCTGCCACATTCTCTTATTCTCCTCCTAAGGCAAACACAGAGGTCCTATCAACACTAATGCACGCTCAAAGGTGAATGCTGCCATTCGTGCATTTGTGGGGAACTGTAACTGAATCACCATTAGCTTCAGCACCTCACATCATTTAGAATGAGTTGGGTCCCATTGCCTCTTGTTGCTAGAATGCAATAAACAAGGTAAACTATTTTAAGGCAGCTTTGTTCTTCTGTCAGACACCTGCTGAATGTTTATTTAAAGTACAATAACTCCAAAGAAGTATTAGAATCTGACAAAGGCCAAGGTCTGAATTAACCTATAGAGTGGCTATCAATGATTGAGTCACAATTTCTTCAAAATCCACTTTTCAGGTAATAGAATAGTTATATTACTAATCCAAATATATCTTTAAATAGTGCGAACATACATTTTCCTAGTGTTTAAGTGGAAGAAATTATAAGGAAGGATTGTCTCTTCACTTCTAACTTCTTCACAGATAGCAGTAGCAGAAGAATATTTCATAGATTAAGTGGCTGTTGCTTGATTTTTTTTCCCTTTTCAGAAAATAGAGCCTTCATATAGAAACTTCACAGTCTCATGCTCACACATATACAAAAAAAGAAAAAAAAACGAAAAAAAAAATGGAAAAAAAATGGAAAAAATAGTAAGTTTATGAAAGCTATCCATCAAATTCAAGGATAATAATCAATTTTTTGTCACAATGAACTGATAAAAGCTTTCAGTAATAATGTCATGGGGAAAAAAATTTGTGTTGGAACTCGTAACGCTCAGCCCTGATATCAAACGAATTCATAAAAGCTCAATACCACTGTAGCCCTCGGAGGCATGACAAAACACAATTTCTCATCCACAGGATATGGAATAATTCCCTCTTTTTATATATATATATATATTTTTTTTTCACAGAAAGAGACACAAAAGGAAAAAATCTGAATTTCAAAAAAATATTACACAATCCTGCTTATACAGGTGAACATTAGTGATTATTTTGGTCACCGATATCACAAACCGTTATGGTGATTTCTCTCACATCATGCAAATAGCAGCATAATGTCTACTCCTCTTGGAATGTAAAATCAAATCAGCATTCTAATGCTACAAGCCTGTGATGAGCTTGGAAATAAATATGCAGAAGCGCAGAAAAAAAAAATCAAGGCAATCAAGGAGAGCCAGCGTCCTAGCTCGGACTATAAATCTTTGTCTGTTTCAATCGCAGAGCTGGCCGAATCAGTGTAAAATTCAAGCGGGGATGTCATCAATTTCTGTTAACCTCTCTATTCTTCTTTGTGTTGGCAGTGCAGTGATGGATTGGTTTTGTCACTTGTGCTCAGTTCACAGTATGTTAACATGGAAGGGTGCAGTCAGGTTATGAAGAAGGGTTATTACTGTCCCAGCTCTGACCTGGACTTACTATCTTTTCTAGTATCACAAAACCTTACTGTCTTTGGAATTGAGAAGTAACATCCTTGGAGCTGTCTAGTAATAAACACAGCAACAATTTTTTTTCCTCCCATTGCTTTGCTATAGTTCTTTCCTGTTGCTTTGCTCCAGCTTGTAGGCCTTTTCTTTCTTTTAGTTTTTTAATTCATAAATTAGTGTAGGAAATGCCTATTAATCCAACTACCAGTGCAAGAAGAAAACTAATGAATTACTGGATTACAGTAAGAGGAATCTGTGATTTGCAAACACAAAAGATTCATAATTTTACAGTCTCCAAATAATAAATCACTGGTAATAAAACAGAAAGGTAATAACATAAACTTACTGGCTTATAATGAATACATAAATGTTTCAAGGTGTGGACTATTCTTCCTTCATGTTGTCTTTGATAGTGTGTTCAGTAAGGGTATTTAAATGTTGCCATCAACAGATTTGATAAATTAAGATGTTCCTCAGTTTAAGTTTTCTGATTCTCTATGTTGTGTCAGAGTACCTGTGTTCTATAGTGCACAGCATTAAGGCACTCAGCCCTACTTCAAAAACTCCCATGTTCAACTTTAAGCTACTTAAATCTCTATTAACATCAGTGGAAAAGCTCAAGTGCTTAAGTTAAGCATGTTCATAAATACTTTGATGGAAAAGTGTAATACATCCTCATCCAGAGCCCAATGAAATCTTTAGCAGTCTATATATTAACTGCAGTGGGCACTGTACCAGGCTAAAAGAGCTCAACACCCTGCAAAACTGAGATCTTGAAGAGTTGGCTCATTTCACCACAGAAGTGGTTGTTGCAGTGGTGGGTGAAGTGATCCCTATGTATAGCATTTAATATAGTGTGTTTCAGCTTGTTAAGTTAGTAACATGCTTTGGGATCACTTGAGATGAAAGACATAACACCAATGCAAGTGATTATTACACTGTCAGGGGTAACATTTTTTTTTCCAGAGAAAAATCACATTAAAATAATTTTTTTTTTAAGTAAAAGAAATAGAACATTAATCTATAAAAAAAAAAATCATATCTATTTAGCTTTGTGAAGATAAGACGAGCAGAACTAAAGAATTCCAGATGTAGGTAGCCCAGGTTCTGCAAAAAAGCCAAGCAACTGAGGATCAATGGCATTTCATAAGTGATACTTTTGCTCTTGACAGATTGGACTCAGGATACGGGAGTAATCTGGTCACAAATACCCGCCACTTCTAAAAGCTGTGTTGGCTGCTCAAAAGCAATTAAGTGAAGTGGGTTCTCAAGTCCCAGTGAATGTTCCAATTAACAATTAGCAGGACTTGTGCTCTTAAGGGTTTTTGGGGACTTTATACAATACAGAACAGAAAAAGTCACATGAAGGATGCCTCAGTTTCCTTGTCTTTTCTGTATGAGCTATTTTTAAAGTTATATAAAAAATTCCTGAAATAAATGTCATAGAGAACCAAGAAAAAAGCAGCAGTTATGTCATAGCTTATACTGCTGTTTATCATTCAGTTCAGGAATGTGGAAGGGGCCTAGCCATACAGCAGGCTAGAAAATCTGTCCAAATCCAAACTGATATATGTTACACATGCAATATATTCCATTGAAATCATATTCCTATCACCTCTTATTGTTAAGATGTCTTGGAAATCAAACTACTGTATATTAACAAAGAAGCCAGAGATAAGGCTGGCAACATAAGACTTTTCTATGTAGCCATGTCTATTTTAATTTTGCCATTAATTTAATTGAGATGACATATTCAGGGCCAACTATACCAGCTCTAAGAAAGTTAATCGGAAAAGGATCCCAAAGAAGTCATGCTGATCTTGTTGATAAATTCCACAAATGGAGGAGCTGCATGCAGCATGGAATCCAAGACCAACTCTATGCTGCTTATGTTGACCCTGTCCACTGGAAAGCAATTCTCATTCCAGATGCTAAAGTTTCTAGACTTCTACCACCTCACATGTACTCTTAGGTGCAAACTGCTCCCCTCTTACTTTATCTTAACAGAAGAAATGCACCTGCCATGAAAAGGCCTTGTGATAGGCTCCAGAGACAGGAAATCCCTTAAAACAGTTGTTACATTGTAAATACTTTTTAGCAGGATATCCATTTCCTGCTATATTTGCCTTAAAGACCTATGTTTTCAATTACATAATGACATACAAATTAAATGCAATTTCAAATTTAAAGCTATACAAGTGTCAGTTATCACCTTCCCATGTTAGTCCTATGAGATTGCCCAAAGCTGTGCTGGAAAGTTCACCGCTGTACAGATGTAACATTACTTAGACCGAGAAACTCCCATTGAAGGAATAAATATTGATGATTCTTCTTGATATTGCTGAGTTCAGTGAAATCAGACATGAGATTGGTCCTGATTTACAGGTGCTGTGCCAACATAAAGACCTACCAGGACTGCAAGTCTCTGCCAGATTTTGAGGAGAGATGAACAATTTTAGTCATCTATACAGATCTGAAAAACAAAGAATCCCTATCTGCTGCATCATTCTTCTGTGAGTAGAACCTATAGGAGGGGCTTGTTTAGGTTTCTCCATGAAAATTTGATTATTGTAATGGACATTTTGTCTACTGATTATAGATTAAATTAGACTAATTTAAATGATGCTAATAAAATAATTTCATCCACACATGAAAAGTAATTACAAATTAATTAGGAATCTGATTTAAAAAAAAAAAAAAAAGAAGTTTTAAAACCCTAAGAATACTTTTGATAGCATGTATCTATTTTTTCTTTTCTTTTTTTGGGGGGGTTTATCTCATTTATAGTATCAGTTGCAAGGAAGTATTTGAGTAAACTTACTGACATGTTGAAAAAGTTTCTTTACATGAAGTAAGCTTTATTATTTTCTAAGTTTCAATCCTGATAAAACTACAGAGGATTCAGATGTGTGTCTGACTATTTTTTGAGCATATCCATTGACTAGAGGACTTTGGGCTTGGGGTCCACATTCAGTTTCAAATAAGGACTGATTCCAAATGAGAACAAAATAGCGTATCATCTCTTTTCAGTGGTCATTTACAGTTCTTTAAAAAAGCCCTCCACAATAGCCAAAAGAAAATGCATGTAGACTGAGAACACAGACACAAACACAAAAAAATAAAACACAGATACACAAAATGTCTAATGAGAGGAAGAAAAGTTGTTTCCAAATAATACAGAATAACTTTAAAATATAGTTAACACATGCCAAAATCTACCCTCAACTTTCAGTTTCCCTTTTCTATTTAAAAATGTGTTGACCTTGAGCTCATTCTGTAATCAAGGTGTTTGATAAGCCAAATCCTTCTGTGGTATAAGTAAAAGACCCTTTTTAGAATGTTAAACTGGCAACAGAGAGAGAGCAGTTATTGCTTTAGAGAAATGTCATAGATGTCCTCTAACCTTTTTTTTTTAGGAACACATTTCTTGGATGATTTTTTTCAAGGACTCAGGTCAGGAAGAATCTACCCCAAGGGTAGTTGGAGGGAAGAAAAAATAACAAGGCATGGTGGCACCTGGGGACCACAACACTGTTCACATCCTCTGTAATCATCAGTGCACTGCTCAGCTGCTTTGGTAATTTACATAATACCATCCTGACACGCTCACTTCAGTTATCCATCACCACTGGGATGGTGTTTCTGTTTTCCTGCTTTATTTTCTCTCTCCCTATTTCACTCTCTGTGTGCCTTTCTTTCTCTTATTGTGTCTTACGTTTATCTGGCCAAGCAAAAAAGATTGATTTCACATTGTTTCTGCCCTCCTTGTGCAACAAATATGAATTTGGCAAATGATGAGGCACTGGGTGCAGCTAATAAGCAAAAATGCACATACAGAGATTTTATTCTCTATGTCTTAACAAATACTATATTTGGGGGAGATGAGGAGGAAAGGAAGAGCAATAATTTAATAGATGCAGAGATGGGGAGAAAGCCAGTTTAATAAAGCTAAATTCTAAGGATATGATGGACTTTATTCACATGTAATCATCACTAAATCTGCAAAATAGGACTGGACACTAACCTTAAGAAAAGCTTAAAGCTTCTGCTTGTGCTACATTTCATAAAAAATGAACAAAGAAAGGGTAATGTTTCATGTTTTCTAAATACGTAGTTTATTGTCAAATGACAGATGCATTAGCCATCTGAAAACTTTATTCCTACAGTCCTACCTACTGAGATTAGGCTACAAGCTTGCTCTCTTCAGCTTTAGACACTATACCCCTTAGAATTTACTTAAGTTTTTCATGATGTATGTCACAGTGACAGGTATCAGAAGATGTGTCCATGTCAAGGGTGATAAAGGTATCTTATCATAGTAAAAGAAAACTTAAAGTAATGGGAAAAGACTCTGGAAATTGAACCCAGATTACTTTTTTTAATTTTTTTTTTGTCTTTCAGGGGGAATTTCTCGTACTCGTAACCACCAATTTCCATGTGGTGAAAGCCACAAGAACCCTTCCTTGACTTCCAGGACTTCCTACAAAGGCATGAATAACTGTGTTTTTAAACAATTTTCCATTAATACTGTAAATATTTTGCATTAATTTAGCATTTTTTATCAGAGATTTTAGAGATTCTAATATAAAATATGGCTATATATAATTAAGACTTTTCCATTTTTTGTATGGTGGTTGAATCATCATGCAAATACTCCTTGCTGTTCTTAACTGTCGAAGGTGTTTAAGCTCACTTGGCACAGACTCCTCAGTTTAGTACCTCAAGTTAGGTGGGAAGAACGTGAGCATTGGCCTCTGTTTTACTAAGGATTTGGGTTCAACCCCTATATTAGGATAGGTAAGTCGTCCGCATATTTGCTAAAGAAGATATGCGAACATAAAGAAAAGTCTAACAATCCCAGACAGTTTTTGTTCCAATGCACAAGGTTATTTAACCAAGAATCGTCTTTTATTTGCTTGGGGATGGCACTTCAGCAAAGCTGATCCTCTGTAAGGTCAGGGTCTTTATCAGCTAAAGACTTTACATAAACTTATGGCATTTCTGCATCAAATCCATGATATGAATACTATTTCTAAAATACAATATGCGATATAAGTTAAAATTTTTGTTTAATGATCAAAGCCTTCCCCCTCAAAAATCTTCCCTTACAAAGAATGGAAAAATATTTATTACAGATTTTAGTCACATTTATTTCAAACTATAGTTGCATTTTACATCGAGATCTCTTCTAAAGGCTTCTTATACTCTATGATTCTTCTTTCATAAAAAAAATTATTGAAGAATTATTGAAGACTCTTTCAAGATGTTTCAATTAAATCCTGTCTTCTTATGTATCAACTTTGTGTGGCAGAAACAAATTCAAGGCCCTGTCCTGCAAACTCTGGTACAATGAGATAACACAAGAGAGCACTTGAATGATCTCAAGTATAGGCTCCACTAGACAAATTTAGCCTTGGCAAAATCAATTTATTCCATGCGTATGAACACTGCTTTATGCTAGGAATTTTTTTTTCCTTTTTTTTCCCTCTCTGCCTCCTTTTTTTTTTTTTTTTTTTTTTTGAGGAGAAGGAGGACTTCCTTTTTAATAGAAAAAATGTATCATCATCCAAACTATCTTGTTTAGGAAGGCGAGCATTTGCTTGTGGACGTTCAAGTACCACAAGTAGGAAAATGCAGAAACTTAGGAACATGCTTTTGAGGCCTTATTCATAGACTGACTGTGAAGATCAGTGATCACATTAACCTTTGGGGACCTTGAGACAAGATTTTATTGCAGTTGACCAAATACTTTGAGCTATCTACAGATAGCATGACCCTATAACCTTTGTAACACAAATATTCTGTTGTTATCTGATGGGTTACAGCATATATTTGGCAAAGAACACAAGGATTCTATAACAAGATATAATTAATGATGATAGATTTTGTATTCTGATCTCTTCATGAAAGCATTAAAACTGCAGATTTGAGGGTAAATCTTAAATAAACTACCCTTAGTCCCTTCCTTCTATTCATGTTACAACTTCCTCTTTCATGTGAGATTCAGCCATCTCGTTACCAAAACCAAAAATCTGTCTGTCTGCTAAGGTAATAATTTTTAACTGGTTTTAAGTGACGTTAAATATGAAAAAAAAAATAGCTATGAAACAGGAAGTTGGCATGCTCTTATTTTGGATTCTCCAATACTGGGTTGGAGTTCATTGTCTCCTGTACAGTACATGTTTACATGGCTGTCATAGTCACTTCTGGAATAGCTTTTGTGGGTCTCAGTTCAGGCAGCGATTTATGTTGGTGCTGAAAGTACAGCCAGCACAGCTAAAGGAGACCTCCTGAGCTCTGGGGCCCTAAATCTCCAGCCACTTGACATTAGTGAACATCAACTCTGTTTCCATTTTCCAGAAGAAGAAAAAAAATAGACTTTTTTAATTTTCCCCTTTTTTTTTTTTAAAGCTAGGAGAGAGGTATGTTAGTAACTGATACCAATGTGACCTCTGTCTGACTGACAGAAGGTTCATCACTGCATACTATACCTGTCACCACAGTAATGTATGGAGTCTCAGCTGCCCAGTGATTGCAAAGTGAAAATTCCCATCTATGACCTATAAGTTGTAACCTTTGGATGCATTGCATGAAATGGAGCTTCGCTGGTGAGCTGTGCAGCTGTTGACAAAGTGTGGAAAATGAATATGAAATAAGACAAGTGTTTTCCAGCTTCCCTATTCAACAGAGGTTTCTGACTGTCTGTTTAGCAAAACACCATAGATATGATGAAGGAGAAAGTCTTTTATTCCAGAAGGTGGTCTGAAAGGAATGCTTTTCTAGTGGGAATCTGGATCTGGATACCAAAGGTTTCAGATGCCTTCTGTATCTTGCAAATTATTATGTGACAGCTAAAATTATATGAAAACATCTTTATTTTCTAGATGATTTCACATTCCCAACAAATTACTTTACTTATTCATTTAACATTTATGTTCTAATTGTGTATAGAATATATTATTTTTTAATAAATTTACAAAGCCTGGGAAAATCCATGTGGAATTTGTATCTGTAGAGGATTTCTCATCAAACAACTAATATTGTGCTTTTGTCAGCTGAAAGCTGGAATGGTTCCTACATATTATCATTTGATTAAAGCACACAGATAGTGAATTCCCAAAGAAAATCAGAAATCGCATGAGCATTTGGTATTGTTTCATTCTGTGTTCACAAGGATAGAGATGATGAAGCCAATGAGCTACAGATTTTCTGAGACTAGATAACCATATATTAAAAACAAACAACAACAACAAAAGAATCCCAGCTCAATTCTGGCTATATCTAATATTATAAAGTTACTTTATTTGGTCTGGATTTTATGAGATAAATTAAATTAAGCCACACTACATGCAGTCCATTTTTGTCTTTTATGGGAGAACCTTTCTAACTTTCTTCCGTGATAAAGAAATTCAATGCATCCTGTCAGGGTGAGAAGGAAGGAAATCAGTTTTATTGAAATAAGAACAAAATGATAGTGTCAGAAACCATATCCAAGAGATAAAATATTACATCTAATAAACATGTTACATATGGGATTAGACATGGGTCTCTAGAATTACAGAACAACAGAAGTTATAGGAAAACACTAACATTAGTATTGAAAAATAATGACTAGAGTTCCTATTGTAGTTAAGAAAGCAATATCTGCATTTTTTATTGAAGGAGCTTAAACAGGAGGGAAAGCTTAGAATCCTTGAATGTTAGAGTTTTTGTTTGAGGCCTAAGTCTGAAAGCCTTGCCCCTGCCTTTTATCTCAATAACCTAAGTAGAATTACTTCTGCAGGTTACCAGACCATTTGGTGAGATCATGATGTTAACTGATAATATACAATCTTCAAAGACAAAAAATAGTAAGTAACCATCCAGCTCTCCTGGATAGTCAACATTTCTACTTCTGAAAATATCTCCACCTCACTGCCCATTCAGAGGCAGGTAGCCAATTTATTGCCTGGGACTAAAAGCATGCTATGGACGTACAGAGATTTCCCTACAACTTGATGTGGCCAACATTGCTTAATTAAGTGCATAATCAATCACTCATGCCTTCTCCTTCCTCTTACATTTCTCCTTATCACTTCATAATTCCCATATCCCTGCCAACACAAGGTGAAACAGCAGCGTCTATACATCCGCCCGCTCTTTCATCAGCCCAGCATTGTGCTGGTTGTTTGTGTAATCATAAAAACTTGTAAGCATACACAGAGTATACCTTGAAATGTTACTCCAAATGCAGCTTCCTTTGAGTTCAGCAGATCTTCCACCACTGAAGACCGCTTGTCCTCTTTTTTGAAGAAGTTACTGGTGTAATTCCAGCAGTTCTTATTGTAGAGAGGAATGATGAATTTGTGAATGCCAAACTGAAGTGACTGGTTCTTAGGTCTATTTGGATTTTCTTATGACCTTACAGAAAACATGTGTTCTGCCCAAGAGAGGAAAAAGAAAAAATAAACAAAAAACCTGCTCTTGTTGTCCGGGGATCCATTCAGGTATCTGACTGGGCTTGGCATTCCTGTAACTCACCTGCCCATCTATCCTGTGTTGCAGGGCTCTAAGCCTTTATGGGAACAACTCAGGCAGGTGTGTCTGATCAGCACCCAGATAGTGTCAGAGGGCAGCATGACAGGATGCACAACTGTTGCCTCAGGCGGAAAGCCTAGCCACCCATGTTCCCAGCTGCCCATGTGTGTGGCTGGGGATGGAAGACACAAGCTTTCTCTCCCACTGTTATCAGTATTTCCACAAAGCCAGTGGTAACCTACACATGGGATAGTGTGCAAAGTGCATGCAAAGCAGACTTGCACTAGAGCATTGCTATCCACCCATGCTTAGAATGTAGCAAAAATGTAATCTCCACAGCTCAGTTCTCTACAAAATAATGACAACCATTCTTTTTTTCTCCCACAGGTTGCATGTAATTATCTGTTTAACATTCAGAATTTTTGTCTCTTCCCACATTTTCCAGAGACCAGCACAATTTGAACCCGATCGTAGACTGGATCTTTGGACACTGCTCTAATGCAAATAATTCTAATGATAAGAGTAATGCCCCGGGGTGTTACAAAGCTATCCTAATATACAAACCTGATTGTAATTTTATTTAGATTTTATATTACTGGCTAAGAGTGTTTATCTTCTTGCCATGTGCAGACATGTAGTTAGCGCACACAGGCTATGGGTTTCCAAGATAATGTAATGCAAACAAATCATATATCGTCTGAGAATGAGTCAGGCCCACATTTCAACTTGATTTGATTTACTGTCACCTGTGTTGCAATGACTATTAGTCTGTTGAAATAATAAAAGAAGGGGAATAAGGGCTTTTAAGGCTGGTGTGGGAAAATACCTGTTATATAAGCATCTTTGAATTATGGGAAGAATAAAAAAGATGGTTAGAAGAAATATTTAATGGATGAATAAATATTTTAATGAAATTTAAAATGTGATGTCTCCTCAAAAAAGGGCTACGTTTGACTTGATGACACAGTGAATTCCCCTGATAAATCTGGTCTGATTTAATTCTTGTCCATGCTCCAGATTTACTAAGAGTGGTGGAAACAAGTGGAATTCCACTCAAAATAAGTTCAATTTGGTCATTCCTTATACATAGCATGGCAATGTAGGAAAAACTCCAAATTCAGGTCCGGATGGATTTCTCAAGCAGTGGCCACTGAGGGCTAAACTGAAAACAATGATCCAAATCCTCCTGAGTGGTAGAGAGATCTGACACTCTCATCTGCCTGGGGTGGTCAGGCTTTGATCCAGGCTGTAATGCTAAAAAAGTACAGAAGTTTAATAGCTTTTCAAATGAAGGCATTTTCTGAGCACAGTATAGGAAAGTGCATTAAGTTGTTTTCCAGGATGAATAATGAATATATATTTTCCTAAGCCACTGCTTGGCAAAAATTCTGCCTTCACTCCCCTCCAGCCTGAGCCAGGCTGGCATTCCCCCATGTATCGGTTTTATGTTTTGCCGACTGGACCAGGAGCTGAAAGCTTTGTCGACTGGTAGTCTGTTTTGCTGGGTGTTTTTGCTGTGGATACACTCTGAACTGCTGGAATACCTGCTGCTCTTGAGCACAGATAACAAGGTAATGTAAGAAAAGGTTTCAAAGGAGACACACAGACATGTTGTCTCATACCTTTTCTGCTCCTCATTATTTAAAGTCTGAGAGAGAGATGTGGGGGAAAAAAAGAGCTCTTCACGGGTCCCATGGGGCTGCAAAGACATCAGCTCGTGAATATTTCACAAGTGTATCTCTGTCCTGTAACATTGCTGTACAGTTATCTGCAGTTCAAAGGTAAGGACAAGAAGAGATGTTGTATATTTCATTACTGAGGCAAGTACGAGAGCTTAATTTTTGCACTGGCAAAAGTCAGGTTTTTTTTCTATTCAGTGATTAATATCTCAATAACGATGAGGTATAGTTTAAATCTAGCTATAAAATCTGTCTATGATCTCAGTATGCTGCATCTTCTCCACATCTAGTGAAACTCTAACCCGTCAGCTACTGAGAAAAGTCAAAGATTTTGTTTTAAACTGCTTCTAAATGGCACATGGCAAGGTTTCTGTTCGATTTTACAGTCTCAGTTTGGTATATCTGAATTGATTATGCTTACCATGACATTAGCATTAAAGCAAATTTCAAATATGCAGCCCTCTTGCAAAGTGTCCTACAGTTGTATGTTTGAAAATCTTTAATGGGATGGTCCAATACACTGTTCAGAATATGTTTGCCGTGGTAACCATGACTGCATAATCTCCAGATTTTGGGGAGCCTTGCTTAGTTCCGGTGGCAAGAATGCATTTTCCATCTCAATTCTCTGCTCTTTTCCTCTGTTTGTTCCACATCCCAGAAGTATTTGCCTCCCTTCCTTTAGCTGACTCTGATTTCATCAAACTAGTTCTGATAGTGAAAAATTCAGAAGAAATGGGGCTTGCCCTTACGAAAAAGAAAGGAAAGCGAGAGGAACCACACACAGGAAAAGTGAAATAACAAGCAAAATGCAAAATACAAATTGCTTTTACCCACCTTGACTAGCAAGCAAAGCAAAACAGCATCAGCATGCACTGGAGTGCTTTGTAAGATACATGTTGTTAAAGGGCCTTGTGTTTTCAGTTAGCTGATTCTGTAATAAAAATTGTTGGTACTGGCAGAATTGCATCATTGTTCCTAGCAAGAAAAAGCAATTTTCCTATTGTTTCCAGAAACAGTTTTCTCTTATAAAAACAATATAGTTGTTTAACCTAAATATAAACACATCTGATGTCAATAATTCTATATACATTACAGACAGTTACATGGTCTTTAACAACTGGCTGTGCTAACAGATAAATTCTACATTGCTGGATTTGTTCATTTTTTACCAAGATTAAAAAGCACCATTGTTCCTGCTGGCTCTTGGTGCTCTCTGCAGTATTTCTTGGTGCTCCCTACACACATGAAGTCTGGCCTTTGGGAGCTGGAATCTTTCCTCCATGTGACTAAAAGTGCTGCTGCTGTGACTGCTCCCTTCCAGCCTGAGTGCTGCAGTTCAGCAATTTCTGGGGGTAGGTAATTAATGTGTTCAGCACTGAAACATTGTCTAATAGTGATAGGACAAGGGGGAATGACTTTAAAATAAAATAGTGGAATTTTAGGTTACATGTTACAAAAAAAAATATTTTCTCAGAGGGTGGTGAGGTGCTGGTACAGGCTGCCCAGAGAGCCGTGGGTGCCCCATCCCTTGAAGCATTCTAGGCCAGGTTGGATGGGGTCCTGGGCCCTGATCTGGTGGGGGACAGCCCTGCCCACAGCAATGGGCTTTAAGGTCCCTTCCAGCCTACGCCATTCTACGGTTCTATGAAATGCTGAACCAGAAAAGAGACTCATTCTCATTTGGTCTCATTGGTACCAGTCAAGCTGCTGTTCCTGTCTATGGAAAAATAGTATTAATTTTTGTCACAAGGAAGACTTGATAATGAATTAATGAAAGCTGTACAGTTCACCAAGTTAGTTGTCAGCTGGAGGCCAGTATCTTCTAGTTCTGCAGATCAATTGGATAGTTATTTCTTGACCTCTCTTTTTATAATGATTACTCACATGCAAAGAACTCCAGATTTTCTTCTCCTAAAGCAGCAGGATGGTAAAAGCCCTGATGATCTTGTATCATACTCACAGTGTTAGTCCAAACTTGACTTAGTGAGGTGTAGGGAACTTTTCTCCCTGGCATCCCTGCATCCCTGACTCCTGTCTTCCTTGCACACTGACATGGGACACACAGATGTTGTCTATGTCTGGGGAAGTGAGGTGAGAGACACTTTGGCAGGCTGTGTGAAATAAGCTCTGGAAAAGCAGCGTAGCCCACAAAGAGGAAAGTATACTCTTATGCATGCAGCAAATTTATTCATTCAATTGCCTGCAAGCAAGTAGAAGTTTGTAAACACTACAGAAGGGAGCAGTACTCTGTGATGGAAAATAGAATAGATTAAAGCATGGATTCTTGCACAAGTGCTTTGGCTCATAGATTCTCGAGGGTTTTGAAAATGTGATCAGACCATAAAAGAATCACGATTGTCCTGTACTTTGCCATGACTAAGCGTCTTGTTTCTGAGCATGGATGCAACCACATCTGCACATCTAGACCCTCTAGGAGACACAGCACACCCATCAGTTAGCAGGTTAATTCTGCCTAACAGGGCAATGCGAAATGGTACATTTTTGATGGCAACTCTGTGTTTTATAAAGAAAATGGAGGCCCTGAGATGAAAGGGGGTCTGGCTGCATTGGCCCCAGCACTGTCATTCTGAGTCATGGCTGGAGTCACATCAGTAGTAAGACCACAGATACTGGGCTATGGTTGGATCAAAATGCTGATAATGCATCAAACTGCCTTAGTACAGATTTTGAGGCTGTTAGTCATCATATAATAGAATACAGTGGAACTCTGAATATTGTTACTTACAGAGAAGAGTGCTCTGGTGCTTACACCTCCAGGTATAAAAAGACATTGCTCTTGTGGAAGTAGTAGGATCTAGTATTAAATCACTCCAGAATATATCTATAAGCATCCAAGACACAGTTTGATTCCCTCGTCCTTCTTCCAGAAAACTTTTCTTCGGGTTACTTTCATGTGAGTGTTAATAGCAAATCCTAAGATGCTGAGGAGGTATCAAATTGCACAAAACTTCAACTCAATTTATCTATTTTAAAGATCATTATATTTTCTACTAGTGATTTCTACTTAGATTTGTAAGGCAAAAAATTAGCAATTAAAGAAGTGTTCCCGTATTGTAACTAAAACAAGTTTACTGCACCCTGGTTTAAACCAGGGGAATGTTCTTAGGGTGTGGGTGAAATGCCTTACAACTTCTTTAAAACACCTCATTAATGTGTGACACAACAGCAAGGCATTCTATGAGTTAACATGACATTAATTCTATAGAAGAGATAGGAATTGACTGTTTAATAGTTTCTGTTTAATGCTAGGCCACACAGACAAATGCCTCTGTGAATTATCTGGAGAGCTGTTAGGGAAGGAAAGATATTAACTGGTATGATGCAACGTGGGAGGGACATGTAAGAAAGGGAAAATGAAAGCGGAGTACAGAAAACCACAGCTGTAACCATCTGGTTGAAGAATTGATTTGAACTACTCATCACTGCAAAGTCTTACTTTATTGTTTGAAGCATGTTTAGGAGTACCACTGATTTAAAAACAAAAAAAAAAGAGTTATTAGTCTTTTATTATAAATTCTCAATTTATACTACTCTCTTTGTTGGCTCCTTGGAGAGAACATTGAATTGACTGGTTAAGCTCTAGGTTTGGGGTGTGGTGTTGTTTTTTTTCTATTTTGTTTTGTTATCACTCTTCTTTTAAACTCTTTATTTTCTTTATCTTCTTTTACTTTTTTTATTTCTTTTTATTTTTTCCTATCTTGCTTGTCAGATGTGATCAATGCAGAGATTTTGAAAGCTCCTATTCAAAAGTATCTTAAAGTTATCTAGCTTTTTTTTTTGTACAATTTAAGAAAAAGTTTCTATCTGCAGATAACAATTTATTTCAGAAGTTGAGTCTCTGTCTTCCAAGTATGTTTATATTTGGCAAAATTCTAAACAGCAAAGGAGTAACTCAATGTTTAAAACAATGTAACCGTATCCCAGTTGTGGAAAGGATTTGACACAGAGTCAGCAATTTAGGTCAAAGGAGAATCTCAGTGTCATGCAACTTATGTACCATCTTTAGAAAACAGTTCTATGTTTGTTGCATTCCTTTTGTTATTATTTTTTAATATAATTCTCATATTTTATCCAAAGAAGTACAATCAGAAATGTGGAGTTCTAATGTGGAGGAAAGGCCACAACTATTGGAAACTCGCTACTGTGTACTTCATAAAATAAGGATAAATTTTTATCACTGCTTTGAGAAAGGATGGAACAAAGTATGACACAAGTGTCAGCAGTCCCAGTAACTATGTTGTGCTCCTTTCAGGGATCCTGGAGATCAGAAGCTACAAATACGTGACAGAAGAAAACTGTCAGAAGTTCAGTTCTTGAACTGCTGCAGAGTTAAGATGATAAGTGAGTTTGTGTGGTAAAATGCCTTTCAACAAGCACCAGACCACCCTTCCTTATGATTGCAGGACTGTAGTGTACAGGCTATTCCAGGACTTTAGTTCTTTTAGTTCCCATTTTTAATCCAGATGGACTAGGGAAAGAAGGGGGGAGAAACACGATTCACCAACAATACCATAAACAAATCATGCAGAATAATGATGTAGGCTCTTCTCAGATGCATCACCCTGCTTCCTTTGATTCTAATAGTCCCATTAATGATGTTGCCATTGCTGTGTGATTTATTTAGTGGCATTGTGTCTGCAATTGAGCTGTGGGAAATGCAGCTTGCTATGATCTATACTAAGCTATACGGTTGAATACACCTGAATAGCATAGCCCTATGGAATCTGGAGGCAATGTGTTGTATCTTACATATCTTCTTCTGGAGAATTATAATACAATCTGATTTCATTTTTACCTGATTTTTCACCTATTAAAATGAGACATTTAAAAAGGGGGGAATTTGCAGCTGCTGGCTTCTCAGAAAAGATCAACTGTTTCTGTAATTAATATGGAAGATAACAATTTAAAATAATGAAGCACTCATATTATGTTTGAAGAAAGCATCTTGTTGCTATAATTAGAACTAGAATCAAATTGTTCTGATGGCAAACACCATTTATTGAACTCCATGAATGGAGCAGCTTCAGCAAGCAAATAACGCTAGTGGGAAAATACCAGAAACGAGAACTGAACATGGAAAAATGAGGCTGATTGGAAAATCCTACAGCTGAACTTTTCGAGGCTCCCTTCTCAAAGAATAACATACTCAGAGCATGCTTATGTTCCTGGCAGAGAACACGGAGCAATGACCAAGTCCTCACATCATCACAGATTTCACACAGTGGCATGAGGACAATGGACTTCTCAGGAGACTGCATTACATCCTTTCTGCGGCAGTACTGGTACAGAAGGTGAAAATTCATCTGTGTCATTTGCTATTGTTTCAGTCTGCCTTGGAGAGCTAAGACAACGAGCCTGCCCTCCCAGCTTGTTTCTTCCAACAATTTCTACTGTGTGCGTTTTCAAACATCGGCTGTTTACCACGTGAAAGCCTCATGTGAGAATCTGCATGTGGGCCCAATCCTGGCGTTCTGCTTCTGGTGGATTTGAGCTGTCAATTGGTGATTTCTCAAATCTTTATTTCAATGCTGAAGCTTGAAAATATTGTCATCAGGACATTGGGGTCACTCTAATTTGTTTTTCCTTGGGCTTTACTTTCTCTGTTGTGTTGCACTGTAGAGGACACAAGAGAGAGAAGTGCTATTCCTCTGCTGCTTCGACCTGCAAAATCTCTGATTATTTTGACAATGAATTTAAATTTCCCTGCTTTAGAGACAGGTGAGCATAGAGGTGGAATACATTTTGGGCCTGTGAACCTGACTGGGCTGTGTCGCTAGCTGAGGAATTACTGGACTAAAATGAAGTGTTCAACAACTGCTGGAGAGGAAAACACACAAAACAGAACAAAATATGTTGATACTGCTTCGTTGGTTTGGTTTCTGCTAAATAAAAACAGTGCCCTTGTCTGAGACTTATAATGAAGCTCATAGGATTTTATGGTGGAGCATATCTACCCCTATTGCTACTGCAATGTGGGGAATCTTCTCTCACTTCTCATGTCATGGGAGGCAGTGTGAGCAGGCATCCTTGTCCTCCTCCTCCAAATAAAACTGCCCTGGTAGGATGGGTTGTGCCCTTAGTACGCTTGGAACACATGGAGATCCATTGGAAAGTATGTTCGCTTAACCACCTGTGAAAATAGGCTTCTGTATGTTGTACTGACAGCTTGGCTGAGAGGAATCACTTCATTGCGAATTTGAAATAGCAGAAGGATTTTATTTATTAATCTCTTCGTGTGCTTTAAAAATAGTTTTTAGCATCATGTTTACTTTGTGCTTGAACATTGCAACCAACGGAGATTGTTCATTATTGGTAAACATTTGCTTGTATTAGCAAGAGCTTATGTATAGCAGTATTACAGCAGAGAAATACCTGCTTTGGTTTTAGAAGATTAGTCTAGTAATGCATTTTCTTTTCTTACCTGCACTTTCCACACACATCTTAGGAACTTCAACAGATTTTGGTATTTCTAAAAGGTTTAGAACATGTCATTTTTAATGAAATTTCTGCATGTCGCTATAATTTGGCTGTAAGTTTCGATTTTTCCTTGGGCACTTTGGCAGCTGATATAGTAAGAGCTCATTCAAAACAAAGCAGCAGCATTCCTAGAACTCCATCTTGTTAGGTGACACTGTCGCAGAGTCTGAAAGATACAATTGAAGACTGAAAGCCCAGCACATACGAGCAGGAGAAAAGTGCTTAAACCGTTGGGCAGAGCAAGTGTATTGCAACACTTATAGGTAAACAAACTAAACAGGTGGAAACTTCATTTTTGAAGCAGCTTTCCAGGTTCCTTGAGTGCAGAATTATTGTATGATTAGAGCTGATCATACGATAAACTTATCAGATCTCCCTTGTTTGTCTTTTGTCCTAAAATATTTGTAATGTAAGGTGGTAACAAAAGCCGAATTCCTCCTACTCCATCCAGATATTTATTTGCTAAATGGCCCTTGTCATCATGGTATCTGAATGCCTCTCACACACTAATGGATTGTATCCATAAACTCTCCAGTGAGAGCAGAGGAATATTAGCCCCATTTCTACAAATGGGAAAAAAGGTAGAAGTGATACTCTTGTCTATTCTCTGAGTGTATCTCAAAGGAATAACAGAAACTTCTTGAATTAGACTTCACACCTAGACAGGAACTCAGAAGGGAGCACTGTCACAACCATTGTTTTAAGGGACAAATAGCCTTCATTGTGCATAGGGTAGAAATGACTTTTCTGAGGTTATGCTGGAAATCTGTGACTGATGACAGAATAGAACCATGGTCCCTCGAGTACCATATTCAGTGAGGTTATGTTTCCAACTATAATTTCTATGTAACACTTATTTAGTTAATAACACGAAGTGGATTTATTTGTTTGCTTTTTTGTTTTGTTTTTGCTTTCTTTTTTTTTTTCCCTTATGTTTGTATCTTTAAATGCATTTCATGCTTCAGGTTCACTGTAGTTCAAGAAAGTCTAACATATATTTATAATGATCCTGGAGACAATATTCTTGTCCGTGATGTCTGAAGCAGAAAAAGCAGACTTTGATTTTCATAAGCTCTAATGACCCTCCTGGGCAGTTGGAAATGTACATTGTTTGAGATAATCAGACAAACCGATTCCATTATAGAAAGACGTATTGTTTTTATTTTATGTTTCACAAGCATTTTGTCTAATTGTTGCTGACATTTCCAACCATATTGAGAATTTTTTCAGGGGGAAAAGAAGGATTTTATCTCCATTAAAACTGGAAACAAACTGATGCTAACTGTTTTTATAAACTGAAAACATTAAAATAAAATGAAATGCATTAGAGCAATTAGGAAGAATTATAGCAAAGTCTGTCTCGCCTATATTGTTACTTGTGAAAAAGAAAAAAAAAGGACGTACCAAAGATTATCATTTTGCAGTATGAGTCTGCTGTTCTAAAAAAGCACCCTGAATGTTTTTCATTAAGATATTTAGCACAGGAAATCTGTTATTGTTTAACCCTTTCACACACCAAGGTACTGAAACATTTAAATGCTGAAATATAAATGCAGACACATTGTACACAACCATTTAGGATTCAATTATTCGGTATGTTCCCAGTTATTTTTATAGATACCGACATAAACTTTTTCTTGGGCTAAAATACCGTATAGTGTCTGTCGGCAGAGAAGTGCAGTGCCTTATTCAGTGGGAACGGTTTGAAGCTAGAGCTGTGAGATTCTCCAAGTTGTGCGCAATGATCCTTTTCTATGTCAAAGGATGATTCAGTCATTGTTATTAGCTGACCAGCATATTGTTGGTTAATCCTACAGAGTTTGTAAATCATGTTGAGAGCTTGATTCCAATGTTATTGTGGAGAAGAACTGTTTCTCATTTGTATTACATGGAGATGAATTCAATCTTAAAAAGTACAGACATTGATTTTTTTTTCCTTTATATTAGGGAGTTGCAAATCTAACACCTAGTTGAAAACAAGGGCAGTTTGACATATTTGGTTGCATCCTGCTGTACTTTGAATATAGCAGTCATGAGGAACCAAAGCAAGGTCCTGTTCCACATATAGCTGCAGCAGTGATTGGACTCAAAAAGGGACCTGATACCTGGCTTAAAAAAAAATAACATAAATAGTTAATTCTCATACAGTAGCCACAGGCTAAGTATTTCTGAAGTTCTTCTTGTCTACTGAGTTTTGTCCTGGTTGTTTGGATAATCTGGTCCCTCATCCTCCTTGGAGAACAGATCTTCTTACAAAAGCATGTCTTCTTGGTAAGGATCTTCCCTTGGTTTTCCACAGGTTTTCTAGGAGCAAATTTGCTAGATTTGCAGTGTGCTGCCTGCTCAAGTTTAGGGGCTACTGCTATGAATAGAGTAAATCTGCTAAAAAATCTATTGGTACTAATCACTGTTCTTAGCTGTTACACTGCCTGTCATATATATCCAAAATACTTTGTAGCTTCTGCAGTCAAATGCAGCTATTTGGAATGGACATAATCTGTGTGTCTTGAGAGCTTTGCCATGTACTCGTAAATCTTGTGAAAATTCTATACATCCGGGTTGCACAGGACACACCAGACTGAGAGATAATGCAACTGGAGAGATGTTAACACAGCCAGCTAAAAAATTAGTTTTTTAAAAAACAAAATCTAGGCTGACTGTGGTTTATTATTCTACTAGGAAAAAATGGAAATAAAGTAGTGTAATTTTAATCAGGCTTATTAATCTTGGTATCTACTCAAGTTATCTCAGAGACTTTTGACAACTGTAGTTCCAAGCCTTTGACAGTCTGTCAGGTTCCTCTATGGGGAGTTGCAGACGATAATTCCTTTATAAGTCGTGATAGATAATTTCTCGCAAGATATAACTGGGTGGGAGCACTTTCATTATGAGACATCTAAAAGATTTCCTTTTATTGTTTCTGAATAGGAATTGCAGAAAAAATATTCTACAAAATGTTTGACATTTTGAATTTATTTTCTTGATTTGTGAGAAAATCAAATGCAAGGATACTGCCTTATTATTTGGGAGGGATATTCAAGTTTTTGATAAACTGAACAGTGAAAAACTGAAAATTGGTCATGATTAATGAGAGTGTTACTGATCTTTTTCTCTATGTTAAAAAGAAACCCCAGAGTTTGAAAAGAGAAATAGCAGAATGTAAAACTACAAAAGTAAAAGGCTAATATTTTGTTCCGTGTTTTTGCTTTATGCCTCAGGAAATGTATTGCATACAAAACATAGTTAAAAAAGAAAAAGAAAAAGAAAAAGATTACTTCTTTGAAGACAGCAGACAACACAATTTTAGTAAATATAATATTTATAGGACCTTGCAATTAATTTACAAAAATTTTACATCAAAAATGTATGCTGATGATTTTAGTCTTTAGGGACGACAATTGTCTCCTCAGTCATGTTTTCATACACTAAAGGCAATTATTGTTGCTTCTAGCTGTAATAAAAAAATAACTGAAACAGATAGAAATGTCTTAGTAGAAATTGAGCTGAAACTCCCACTGTGGAAATAATCAGAAAATTAAAAGCTCTGCAATCTTGCAAATAACATTGCAACTTAATATTATTGGAACATAACATTATTATCTCTTTTTATAGAGGAAACAAACATAAATATGTTTTCAAACAACACTGATGTTATGGTTTCACTTTATTGGCTGACAGAAAGGGAAAAAAATGTAGAAAAACAATGAATTTTGGGTTGCATATCAACCAACCAACTGGGAATCTGTGAAAAATAATCAACAGTGGCAGGAGTATATTCCTGCCACTGTTCGGTCAGCATCTTCTCCACTGAACTGTCTCCACGACACCTATGAGACATGGCCCATCTGCCATCTGATAGGTTTTAAACTAAATGTTATTCATGTTTGGTTCACTTACTCTTCTATTAGCTACTGTTACCTTCACAGTCTGAGAAGGACAGTTAGAAACTCAGAGCAAGGAAGGCAAAAATTTTTTTTTCAATTTTGCGTTAATATTTTGTCTTCATATAATAAGATATGTAAAAATTTCCTTTTTTTTATCCTTATTTTGGATCTTGTGTGACTGATCAGCAACAGACCATAAAGTAGTCTCAAATAAAGAGAAATTAACATCACCTAACTTTTTTCTTCTTTGAGGGTAAACACACTTTGGGGTCTATTTCTGCTAGAAACAGACCTCTGAGATAGCTCACTAGCCACAATGGACAGTCTCCTGACCTTCTGGCTGTGTGAAACAGAGAAGTCGTACAGCAAACTGAATCCTCTGGTTCTCCACTGTATTTAGTAATTGCTCAGATCCTGGAGGGAAGTTACATCTCCTTTATGATGGTGTCACAAGATAAATTTCAGATTTGAGCCTCCCAGAATTGTACTGGTTGTGGCCTTTGTTGATGCTTCTAGCTTACAAGTTAATGCAAAGTGAATACTTATTTATGTCCTATCCTAAAAATTATTGGTAAATGTCATGGGTCATTTACTTCACCTGTGTCCCTAAAGAGAGAATGGCTTTAAAACAAGTCATAATTCTCCTTCCTGTCACCCATACAGACTTTAGGAGCAGAATCATATAAGCAAGTCTGGGAGGTGATAGGAACCAAGCTGAAATTCCACCTAGCCAACAAATCAAAGCCAGTCATTTTCTTTTCATATTGCACTAGAAGCATCTCATGATCCACAAAGATTTTTCAAAAGATAATCCAAAGGTGTGGATGATCGTACAAGTGCAAAGCGTCCATTGAGACCTCACTCAGTCAAAAGTCAGGCCTTACTGTTGGCTTTCCTCTCTGTTTCCTCTAAACAAAATACCTTAAATATCAATATGAATTTATATCCTACTAACAACAAACCAAGGGATGCTCCAACAGCAGCATCACAATGTCTTAAGAAATTAACTTCCTTTAGCTGGAATTTATCAGCCTCCAGTTGAACCAGTAGCTGAATGCACACATGCTTTTATTTTGCAGTTTGTGCTGGCTAGGTTTGTTCTACTGCTAGGAGGGACAGTGCACCCACATGGATATCTTATCTCAGCTTACAGGGTGTATCTTCTTGCACAAAGGTGGTAACTGCTAACTTGATTATTAGTGATCATAGGCACACTTTTCAATAATTAGATCAAAATCCCTCTTACAGTAATGTTCCCTTGAGAAGCATTGTCATTTTCTGAAGTGTTTTTGAGGGAAATAAAGGAAAACTAGGTATATATATATTTTTTACTTTTTATTTTATTTTATTTTATTGAAAACTCGGTATTTCTGAGAATCTCTAATACTCAGGGAGATTTCTTACATCAGGAAAGTTCAAATTAAAATCAGCAGTATAGTTCTAAACCTTCAACCTCTGGAGTGGGAGAACCTGGATTTGAGAGGAACATACTAATAAAGGAGAAAGAAAAGGTGCAGATAAGGTGCTGGTAAGAGACTCGTGGGCAATATGAGAAAAAAATAAAATCAGATGCAAGTAGCAAATGATGAAAATATAATAATGCCACCTTTGTCTGGACATCAACGTTTTTTGAAGGATATTGAAACCTACTCATAACACAAAGTCAGTTTGGGAATGGAAAGGAGTATCTTCTGTTCCAGGTGTAATTTCCCAGTAACTGGCAATACCTACAGGCATTGCTATCTAATATCTGACAGCATCTAGCATCTAAATATGATAGATAAGAGCCTAGCAGACAGGCAGGGGACTCCCTCCCTCTGTTTATTCATGTGAAATTGGGAGGAGAGAAAAACCTCCACAGGATTTCTGACCCCCTCTTTCAGCTCCACCCCTGTCAAAAGCTGAAACTAATGAGCTGGAAATAGGAAATGTGCAAAATACCTGACACTTCTCTATCTGAACTGCATTCCTTAGGAGTTGTTTTTTTTTATTACTAGATAAATGCTTTGACATGTGTATTTATGTGAAGTCTGAATGTGATTTAGATACCAACTACCTGCTGAGCTAAGAATATTTGCTTCCTACTTAAACCAATATGTTTATTTAAAGGATCTTTAAGTTTTAAAATGCCCTTGGCTTCCATCTCTGTAAATGGGTAACCTTTGTATGTGGAATGCATTGTGCACTCCATTTGTTATTAATATAAAGTAATATTTTCCTTTTGCTCTCCTCCATTCTTTCCTTTAGGAGCCCTTTTACTGTAGCAGACTCACGAAAAATGTGCATATGCATATGTGGAACAGGACAGAAAAGACTGATTCTTAGAGCTTCTTCTTAAGGATGATGTTCACCAATCTTGCTTAAATAGCAAACAAAGGGTCTTTGTTACTCTTGCAGATAATTATTTTGAGAGGTAGGACATTTCTTTTGTTCTGTGTTTTTGTGCAGAGCACAATGGGGCTAGAACTTGGGGGAGCAGCTTTGATGTAAAGAATAAATGGCAATGTACAGAATGCATGAGTTAGTTCGTGATTTTTATTTCATAAGGTCTCATAACTCAGATTTGTACTTTCAAGGTGAATTCCTTGACTCCATAATCCTTGGTTATTCATGTTTATCACAACTATCCTGTTGCTCAGCTGAAGTTCTCCTTAAATTTGAAGCAAAAAATGAATAAGAGTATGCGGATTTGTAACCAAATGCAAAGATTCTTTATATTTGCATTGAAATCTGAAGTACTATTTTCAGGTTCTCTGATCAGGAAACGTTTAGAAAGCAGCTAGCAGTTAGAAGGCATGGTCACATTTTCAAATTTCTAGTCAAAATCAGGGTACCTTTTAAATGAAAATTCATCTTGTAAATAAAACCATCAATATAATGTAGGCTAATCCCTTCTAGAATGAAGTCCTCTGAATGCAGATGCATATAACAGGGTATTTGGGTTCCTGTCAACAACATCACTGACACATGTGCTCTCAGGCTTTCACCTTCTAAGGCTTTCACCAGCAATCGACAATGCAAAGTTTTGAAGGCAATTACTCTTTCTTTTTAATTTGAGCCCACATTCAATTAAGTGGAGCCAAGTTGCTCACATCCTTTCAGCCAATTAGTCACAGGCTTAAGTTTTTGTTTTGTTTGTGCTTCTTTCCCTCTCCTCCCTGCCCCCTCCAGAGATATTCCTTCCTTGGATTCCCTAACGAACATAACCCAAACTGTCAAAACAAGTTTCTGGATGTTAAGGCTTCAGACAGCAAGCTCTAAGCACCAAATCCACAGCAAAGCAGGTGCACCCTTTGGAAAACGTGCAGTGTTTGGGGTTGGGATCTGTCCTTGTGGGCAAACCACGCAACAGCCTTGGGGTTACAGCAAGTGGCATAGCAGCGAGCGGGATCTTTGTGCAGAAGACACAGTGGCATTCACAGCTGAGCTGAATCGGATTGAAAAGGAACTGTCAAGTGCTGTGTGTGCCATAATTAACCTTTTTCAGGTTTCCTTCCCATCTTTTCACCAAGCGTCCTTGCAGGCTATTATGCCCTAAAGCCCATAATGATATAAAGCTGTGATGATAGAGCACTGACCTCTCCACTCGGCTCCGATCTGACCTGTAATATTTTGAGTAGTGGAGATCTGAGCATCTACTAATATTTTCATACCTCTGTGAGAAGGAAAAGGACTTATTTTTTGCATATTTCCACAAAAACAAACAAAAAACCCAACCTGTTAAATGACATTTCTTGAGGTAGAGTGGGGAGTTCCAGGGCTCATTTTTAATGTAACTGTTAATACAATAATTTATTGAAACTGTTCCCCTGTGGTGAAATAATGAAAAGTAACTGAAAAGAGCTGCAAGTACAACTTCTGAGTGAAAGATTATTTTAAAGTATTGCTCTCCTTGCGATAGCTTTAAATATTTGTGTAACGTAATATGTTGCCCTGAACAGAGTTATTAGTTATAAATACAGCTAGTGTAGTATGCCTGAATAATAGCCCTAAGGTTTTATGTACGAAGTCCACAGAAACAACATCACATTGAGCAGGACATTAGTAAGAGATATTCATTCCAAAGCAAATATTTCGCTGGTAATTAATCCATGAAGTGATTTGAAAGATTTAACACAGAGGGATTTAAAATAAATAAATAAGCAAAAAGAGGTGGGACAGGAGTCAATTTTAACTGTGGTTTTTGTTTGTTTGATTGGGTTTTATAGTAGAAAAATAAAAAGAAAACCTGAGTGACATAGCAAGATCCTTAGTCACATACGTGATTGTGAGCCACTAATTCCAATGAGACAAATCACGTACTCAAAGTTAGCCCAAGAACCTTGCCAAATCTGATCTAGAAAGCCCAAATGCTTTTAAAACTTAGGATATGGCTCAAAGGAACATTGTAAAAAAGGTTTTTCAAAGTGAACAAAAATACTAATCTGTCTATGGGGATTTTACCGCTGTTCATGAGGTAATAGTTAATAGTACTTGACTAAAAATCAGCATTTGCCATTATTGTCTAGAAGTTTGCACAAACTGTTTTTGAAAGTGCTGATCTATAGTAACAGCTTATCAGTTTTGTAAGAAATTCACTCTATGAATTCTTCTCTGTAAAACTGGTTCAGAAAAGCACTGCTGTAATCACGTCACTTTTCAAATCCCGCCCCTGTGTCCTCTCACTGCTGCATCAAATCAAACTAGTTCTTACCCTGAGCTCAAGCACACACTGAACTTCACAGAAGTGAGCAATCACACGCGTAGGGCTGTTCACATCCCCGTGGTTTTGCAGGTCCGGGGGCTAACTTTTCATTAGCTCTTGACCTCGCTTCATGGCTCACTCTGAACTATTCTCAGCAATCTTTCTTGTTCCCTGCATGCAGACCATCCAGCTCGCATTGCCTGGGAAAAACACCCTTACAAAATTCTTTCTTTGAACCCACTCCTAGCACGATCCCTGCATGAAACTGCTGGCTAATACTGCCTAAATAAATGGCTAGGAGCAATTCTGGTGTGAAGTCTTAGTTCCACTTAATTTACCAGGGCATCCACATCACTGTCACAAAGATTTTATTCTCAGTCATGTTGTTTTGTGTATGTCTATTTTAATTCTTCTGCCCTCCTCCCCCCCCCCCCCCAATCTCACTTCTTTTATTTCTAATTGTTTTTACACTCATTTATTATTTCTAGATGCATTCAGCATGGCTGAAGCTGTCTGTATTAAGTCCCTTCTTGTCTTCCTCTTTCCCTGATGGATTTAATCATAAATAGCTATTTCAGAGAATATTTTCCCTAAGAAATGCACATGTCTAAGGATAACTTTGTGGGTTTTGATAAAGGGACATTGCTGCGAGCTGTAAAGGCTTCATGAAATCAGGAGGGCTGACAGCAAAGTCCTTTGTTTTATAGCAAATATCTAAGACCACATAACTGATATATGGCTGGCTTCACATATGGCTTGTCTTTCTTGCCAAATCTACTGGAAGACAAGAAGACTGATCCAAGAGTTATTTTTTGCATGTGTTTGGAAGTCCTGATTGCAGATTCCTCCTACGGTAGGGGTACACTATTTCAGTATCAGCATTATTGCACCATGCTGAGATTTTACATCTTTAACCCTATGCGCCTTGGCTGGCTTTAGAACAGTAATTATTTAAAATTAAAAATAAAAAAATGGAGGAAAAGAAAAAATGAGCTACGTAAAACTGCTAGAAGTGTTTATCTCGCTCTTACTATTCGGGATAAAATTTCCATTCATTAAAAAATGGACTGAGATTCCACTGCAGTCCCTGCAGGCCTGTTAAAGATGACAAAGTAATTTGATTTTACTCTCTTTACACTGGATGTGTTGCAACTTTCAGTGCTTTGCCTTCCCACCTGACCCCACAAGCACACCTTCTGGATCCATCACTGGGAGATAGGGGGGATCTGTGGGACACTAATTCCCACTGACAGCTCCCATTCTGCGTACGGGAGGCTGCTCCCATTGTTCCTGGAAGCACTTCTCTGTATTATCCACACTGCAATAGCTGTTCACTGCTTCTCCATGTCTGGACTGCATGATGATAATTTGGGAGACAAAGTGGATCTGTGATGTTTGTTGGTATGTTTTTTTTAATTTATTTTTCTCCTGACTTTTTTTGTTTTCAGTTTCATTTTTGTTTTACTGTGCCAGCATTGTTGAGTGAGGTTTCTTAATGTAATCTTGGTAGCAATTGTTCTGAGGCTGTCATGCCAAAGTATGAGGTGTGAGAAAGAAAAAAGAAAATATGTGATCCAACAAATAACATAGAAATGTAAAAAAAATCCAAAGAATAATAACTTATTCTTTACAGTCAGACTCAAAGGCAAAGTTTGATGCATTTGCATCCTTTTGTCTTTGCTGTTGCATGAATGTGGGACAGACTTGATTAGAGTTTTCAAGGTTTTTCCTTGAACTGGTGAAATCTCACTGATGTAATCTCCTCAGCCACCATTTAAAAAGCATCCTACATAAGTCCAGGGTTCCTTTAATGCTGAACACTCCTCTGAGCTCCTGCCTATTGGAATGACTATCCAGATGAAAGCACAACATATGTATATATTGCCTCCTTTCACTGATGGAAAAGTGAGATTTGTCCTGTGTCATATGAGGATCCTTCTAGTTCCCAGAAGTCATCTACTCTAATGCCTGTACAGTTGTCCTTCAGGAATTGACACAGACACATTGTGTAACTGACAATTTCAGAGTATTTCTTTGCTATTGATTTTGTACTAACACGGGATAAGAAAGAGGTAAGAAACACACGAATATTAAGAATGGTGCTTGTCTGCCCATCTGGGGAGTGAAAGCATCAAAACCTTTTATGACCACTTATGTCATATGTGTTTGAAGGCACACATCATTCTAGTTTCTGCTTTCATAAACAGACAGAGCTCCTACAGCATAACCTAAAGACTTCACACAACCAGTGCAAAAGGCCACAACATTAGCAGCAGAGCAGGATGCAGAAGTCCAGAGTCCAAAGTGCTTTTCATCAAATTTAACCAAGGGTAACCACAGAATTATAAATGAAAGGGGAGATTTATTTTATTCTTTTTAATGGAGAAAGCTATAAAAGAAAAGAAGCACACATAGGAGAAGAAATTGAAAGATAGTGAAGCTGACACTAACTGCTATCACATGTGAACAGGAGCAGCAGGAAACGCAGAAGACACTTAATGTCAACTGCTGTGGAAAAAGAAAACTACAGCCATTCTTGAAGAGGAGGACATACAGCTATACTTGGCAACTGCTGTGAGAATTGCTAATATGTGTAGCTGGCTGAGACAAGAATGAACCATCTTGTTGGCACCTTTTCTGTCAGGAAGGCAATAGAAGCCAATATAAAATGGATTAAGAGGGCTTAAATTACAAAAAAAAAAAAAAAAAAGAAGAAAAAAAAGAAAAAGAAACAGCCAGCAACACGGTACAAGCTCTTTAAAAACAGAGAAACAATAATTCAGAGACATTAATTAAAATTTCTCATTTAAAGACAGGAGTCTCAGTGGAAGAGTAAAGGACTAAGACTCGTGACTACACAGCCCGGAAGACAGTAAAACCCACACAGTGCTTTTTCAGACAAGGTACCTGGATCTCTGTTGTCACCTCTTTCTCCTGGAGAAGTAGTTAGTTACTTCCTTGCCAGCTGAAAACAGCTCTGTCCAGAAGATGTTTTTTCTGCACACTGGCTGCTTAGGAAGGACAGACCACTCTCCTGAGATTACCTTGTACATTATTTATTAATTGTACTTATTGGTAAAGAATTTGACCTGGAGTTTCAAGCAAAGGTGGGAATGGGACTCACAATGAAACAAGGTTCTTGGGATAGAGGGAACAATGCTGTGTGCAGATAAAATAAATTTTTACCTCAGTCTTGAAAGGCAAAGTTGCTGCATTTGATGAAATACACCTATGAGTTCTTGATAAAGATATCAGCCACCCTTATTAAATTCATATATCCTAAAGATGTATATTGCCTATCTCTTCCCAAGCACTGATATTGAAAAAAAATGGTCACTACCTCACCAAAGAAACTTGTTGCAAAGAACTTGCACTAAATAAGAACAGGTGGATAGTACGTACTTATGTTCTCAAAGGAACTTGTGCTTGATACTACCTACCAGATTCTCCCTCCCCAAATATCAGTTATGGCTGTATTTTTAGAGGATGACGCTTATTTCATTTGCTTAGAATTGGAATAAGTAAACTGATATCACATTGTCACAATTCTTCCCCTCCCCCCCTCCACCCCCTTTAATTTGAATGCCTTATAAAGTATTACATGTTATAGTTCATTAGGTTCTCATTGATTGGACATTTACTAGCTTCCTAAGCCTGTTTCATTGTTCTGCTGCTGTGCTTTCGCCATTTGGTATTCGGCACTCTGCATAATGAATAAATTACTGTTGAGCAAACGGACATCACCATATGGGGGTAATTTGTACTTTGACAGAAGGACAGAGCTCCTGGACTGGTCCTAAAGGGAAGCTCTGCAGTTTTTAAAAATCCCTCTAATTTTTCCAATTATTTACTTTCTAAAGGCCTTTCCCATCCCCAGTGTATGCAATAGGAACTTTGAAAAGCAGTAAACTGGAGACCAGGCATAAAAATTCTAATTTTAATTGCAGGATTTGTACGTACACAGATTAACATCTTCATGGCTAAGGATATTTGTGTGCATTCTGGAATAATATGATTATGTGGAGTATTTTAAATTTTAGGAACTTCATGTTCCTTGCATACTGTCAGAGAATATGGGAAATAAATTTTGGAAGCAATCTAAATTTATCATTGTCAGGGGCAAGTAGCTGTTATCTGGTCATGCAGTCATACATCTTTTCCATGAGAGATAATAATAGAATAATCATAAAAACTAAAATAATTGATATATGCTGGTGTTTATCTAGAAACAAAATGTACTCCACTGCAGACAGTTATAATGCAAACTGCTTTTTTTATGGGAAAAAAAAATTACCTTAAAAAATGTGGAAGGAATACTGTGGTCAAGATCAACATTCATAGCCCAGCCCTGGAAAAGATCACACATAGTGTGTCTAAGTGAACATCTTCCTTTCATTCACCCATTGCTCACTTTGTCAGGCCCCTTGAAACTGCCTATTCAGTCCCTATTAGGCTTGTTTGAGTTCTAAAATAGTTCTTGCAGAAAGAGAATTTAGCAATATTTTAAATGAAAATTTTCTCCTATCAATTTCTAAACTTGTTTGACATGCCTTTTCTTACTCAAAGTGTCTTTGTTTCATGTAGTTCTGACACTGGCATACTGAGGTTAAAAATAGTGAGCTCAAATATCCACGCTGCTATATATTGACAAAGTTTTCAAACCAGCAACTTCATGACATCAGAGAGATATATTTTTGAGGAAAATCTCTTTTACCTATAGGATTATCTCATCTTTTCATCTACGGAACTCAGCATGCTAAAAATAGCTTTCTGTTTTCCTTTGTGACTTTCCTCCAGGCTGGAAGTGAGTCCCAAGCTTCTACTCACTTAGTGGCATTCCACAAGGTCTCATGTGCAGCCAGCCTCCCATCATGAGGTGAGAGGCCATACCCTTTCTTGAAAACACAATTGGTAAAACTCAGACTCCAGTCTTTGCTTTAGGAATACTTTTTGCCTAATTTTGATTTATGAGTCTCAACACAGTTACTCAAAAGGAGAAAATGCCTCTGAAGAGTGAAGTCATGCATTCATCCCTTAAGTTCTTTGCACCTCATTTAGATCAGCTGCCCCATCCAAAAAGAAATATCTGTGCAAGCCATTTATTTCTTTTTTCCCCTTACCACCACCCAGACCACCTGCAACACAATATTGGCACAGCAGATCTGTGCAAGCAATTGCTTTAGTTCTTATTGTAAGCAAGAAGAAATTCTCAGAAATTAGGAATTGAAGTGTTTAATTGCCATCTTTTAAACATGGGATAATCCAGATTGACCCCAAATGTTAATACCACTGGAGCACGATCAGAGAGAGCAAAGCAAGCAACCCATATTCATATCCATAAGCTCTTGGTGTAATCCACTGCATAGTGAAACAGAATCTATTCAAGACTGACATAAATGGCAGCGGGGAAAAGAAAGGAATACATATTTCCAGCCAGACTGGCCACTCTCCAGGAATTTAGTAGCTGATGTTCTGTGGCTAATACCTTATTTAGTATCCTTTGCTTATTCAAAAACACTGGTAATTATTTCTGTTTCATGATTCTGACTGAATTTTCTTCCCAGGTTTAAAAAGCTTTAAAAAGGACAGTAAATAGGAGGAGAAGTACAGAAGACGGCCTGGGAGGCATAGAGTCCTATGGGAGTGCTCTTGATCCAAATTCATTGTCAGTTTATTTTCTAAGTCATTCTTCCAAAGACCTCTCATTTGGTGGCTAATGCAATTAAGAGCCAGCTCTGTAGTTTAACAGCCTCAATCAGTGCTATGGATATTGAAGTCATAGGCTGTAATGGATCGATAAAACTGTACTGGTGACCACTGTCAACTCTGAGAGGTTGTTCGTGAGCATTCTGGTCAGAAACAAAGAGTAAGTTACCAGCAGTCTGAAGAACACAACTACAGTTACCTTGGAAATCATTAAGAGTTTTATCTGCATTCAGAGCTGCTCCCTTTCTCTCTTTAAATACCAAAGCAAACCTCACTGAAAATATTTGAACTTTTGTTTTCTTCTTCTTCTTCTTTTTTTTTTTTTTATGGTATAGTCTTTTCTGTTAAGGATGGAGGGAAATTGAAAAATTTGATGGTTTCTCTAAAATATCTTTTAAGTAAAAAAAAGACCTGATATAACTTTATGGATACAATTTCTGTAGCTTTTCAGATACCTATATTTCATAATGTGAAATGTTCTTTTACATGCCTTGCATATCTGTGTGGAGTTCAAATCTCATGTAATCCTTATTTACTGGGAGTAAGAAAGGTGTAACTGACTCAGCTCTTGGCTTTTGGACACATCAAGCTAAGTTTTTATACAAAAGTGCAAGCCTTGTTAGTTATAACGAGGTGCTAAAATGTGAAGATGCTCTGTTGTGTCATTTCTGGGTACCTCATAGAAGGTACAAGTACAAAACAGAGGAATAAGCAGGGCCAATATCATTTATAAAAGATTAAATCAGAGTGTGAATTGCAAAGGCGTTGTGAATAAATTAAAAGATGAAGTATGAGAGCTGAATTTGGGAGACAGGTCGCCCACAATGAACAGGTCTCCCCCATACAGCCTTATCACATACTTTAAGACTCTGATGCAGCTGTCTGCATTAATATATTCTTCACTTGAAGGATAGAAATTTAAAATTAAAGCAATATCCCTGGTCTCTAATACTCAGAAATAATAATAATAAGAAAAACCAAACCTCATGTCTGATTCTTTCAATTGCTTGCTGCTGGAGTAGTTCTTATTATCTTAAAGTACTGTTTAGAAAGATGTTGATGGATTTTTCTAAGAAAGGTCTGCACACAAAGGAAATATCTGATTTTTGGGGGTGTGGTCTCAGAATTTCTCGATTCTTGTGTTCTTTCATATTAATATTTGGCTTTATTTCTGCGATCTTGCAGATATTGATTATTAATCAGTCACAGCTCTCTCCGCTCAGTTACTGGGAACATTATAAATGAAAACAACATAAGATGCTGCTTACTTAAAACGACCGCACTCCCACACCACAACTGTCTTTAAATTCTAATTTAAATTTAAATCAAACATTCAAGTAATACTAAGCTTTTCATCGTCTCTGCAATTTGTTCATATCACTCATTCCTGCCCCAAATTTTTCTATCTAGTAAACATAAATCTTAACAATTTACAGACCAGAATGGAAATTTTTAAGTTACTGTGATGGGACACTCTTCCAGTCATGTTATTCTGCATGGAAGATCAGTGCCTACTGATACAAAATTCTTTGTGACACCATTCTTTTTAGATAATCATAATTTGTGTCTGGGCTGGTGGAATAGAAGGCATTACTTTTCCAACTAGTGACATTTTATATTAGAAGATAGTTTAATCCTCAAAGTTCATATCCAAAATTCTCCAAAATGCGAGAACGTTAAGGTTGGGAACTATCTTTTATATTTATGGGCAATGGGCACGATCTTACCTGAATGAAACTCCATGACATACCTTCAATAAGAACGTGAAGACTCCATTATCAGTTCACGTGTTATGATGATACAGAATGCATTTAGCTGTATATAGCCTTATATAGCTGTTTTTAAATTAGAAGACATATTGGATGTAGTGGTGAATCTAGCATCTGCTTGAACCGAGCAACTTTGCTTGCCATGAGGCAAGATTTATATAATTTTAATTCAAGTACCAACTCTGTCATTTGAAGAGAGCATATTTCAGGAAGAGGAAGATTATTGGTGTCTTACTGAGACACTGAGAATTCTGGACAAGCTAGTAATTATATTTTTAATGGAATTTCCTATTTTGTTGAAATGAAATATATAATTTAAGTTGCAAATTATGAGTAAACAATTAATTATCATAGAAGTATGAATACACCAACATAACTCTTAGACATGCAGTGGTTTTCATAGAGAATCTGTGATTTTGGTTTCACTTGGTGCAACAAACCCAGATCAGACTAGATAATAAAAAACATGGTCTTCTGAAGTGGCCCATTTCTCTCTTAAAGATTGTTCAGCCTTGTATCAAAGATTGTTATCAATTCACGCATTCTTCCAAAGGCAGAATGGGTGACTTTGACTTAGTCAAAGACTGGACTGTATTAACTGAAGCTCTCACAAGTACCTCTTCTGTAGCAAACTCTACATTTTAGGGTCAGGGGTGAACTCTTATTTGAGTAGGAGGAAAATTGTTAATGAAATTTTGCTCAGTGAGCTGTGTCATCCTTTATTCTTGCTGTGCTCCAGGCAGGTCCACACTGTCAAATATCAGAAGAGGCTGGAAATGAGTGACACATGTCTTCAAGACCAGAAATGACAGTGACCTTCCAGCTCCTTTTGCAAAGGAGCAGGGGTGTTGTACACAGCTATTAAGACCAGAAATGAACTCTGACATTTTAAGACTGTTCTGTTTGGATTTTCACTGCTTCTTATGGCGGGGGTTCAAACTCTATTCTTAGTTTTCCCAGCACACACTCACAGCAGTCCATTCCAGGACACAAACCCAGATTTATCTTGGACTTGGTGAGGGCAGAATTTGCCTGGTCAGCTTCATCATTTGGATTGCTACATGTGCTGAATACTCAAATGGAAGTGATGCTTCCACAACCTCAGGAGAGAAGGAGTTGCCATTTTATCACCATGTTTCAGATCAGAGACCATCGGTTTATTGCCCTGCTTTTTCCTCCTCACGCACAATTTTGTCTTTTTTTTTCCATGACAGTTTAATTTTTCAGTACTGCACTCAATTTTGCATAATATGATTCATATGGAAATGAAGAGACATTTAATGGAGACTCCAGGCACTGCAAACGAGTAGGGATAGGAGGAAGAGGGTAAAGCATATATCGCTGATCATTTTCATTGAAAGAGAGGTAGAAGTGGATGGATCTCCCCTATCTTTAGAGGGTGGTTTATGAAACACCTGCAGAAGTTGACCAGAAGGGAAGACAGCTAGAACAGTCCAGGAGTAATTTATTTTTTTACATAAAACAAGGCTGAAACGAAATGAAATGTTTCTAATTTAGAAGCCTTGCATGAGCTATTGTTGGTTTGCATTGCAGCCCCCATCAATTTATGTTTTTCAGTTGGACTTAGAATAGGGGTAGGCTTTTCTGCATGAACACCACAGCAGTTACCCTTGTCCTGATTACATTAAAAATGATACTACTGCAGAAAGATGTGTATGAAGCTGTATCTACAGAGCTCCTAGAATCTGAAAACTAGTGGGAAATATAGCAACTCATCCGTGAAGATACAAATGAAACCATGAGGCAGTGAGGGTATAATGACCATTTGTTTCCTTATGGTTTCTCTGGCAGTAACTCTGATATCAGCTTACTAACCACTCAAAATTTCTGTACCCCAATTTTCCCTCTGGAGGAATCCCTTGGAGCATAATGGGGAGGTGGGCAATATTGGAAGCTCCAGACTTCGCACCAATGCCTGTATCCTGAACAAACTACTCGGGCCCACCTTGTCTAGTGTGGCTGGAGCCTATTGAAGCATTCAGCACAACCCTTTAGGGAAGGAAAGCAACTCCTGTCCTAAGGTACAAAATATTCAAGAAGATCCTATGCTGAGAAGCCTCCATAAAGATTGCAGCTTGTCATGACTGCCCTCTGATGAGAAAAAAAGAGCAGGAGACAACAGGAGCATAGGAAAGAATGGTGCAGGAACATTTCCTGAACTTAAAAGATGGTACTCTACTAGAAAGTACCAATTAGTGTGCCACTGTGCCCTGTGTTTATCCCTCGGGTGGCTTGGTTGTGCAGTAGGTGTATGTAAAGTGCCCCAAAGTGGGTAACCCTCACATCAACAAAGTCTAGGAGGAACTTAATAGCAATATAAATTCAGCCTCAGTGAATATAGCAGCCCGTGACTTACTGCAGAGTGCAGAATTCTGCTACACAGCAACATTTCTTTGCTGAGGAAAAAAACAGAGAGAGCTCCAGTGCTTCTACTGTCAGAGATGGATCTTTGGCATAGTATTTTCCAAGGAAATGCTTGAGGTTGGAACTTTCTTTTCCCTGTTGTTTGCCAGAAACCAGACATGTCAGTTTTTCAGTGTTTAAAATCAGGGATATATGAGATAAAAATGGGATCCTGGTGACCGAGGGGACCACAAGGCAATGCAAAGCAGTTTGGCATCTGGAAGGGCACTGTTTTAAGATCAATAAAGTTGTGTGTGGGATGTCCACTTGATCTTCTGGTTGAACTTGGGTTACAGTGCATTTTAGTTGTTTCAAACACACAAGATGCAGAACGGCATTTGGTTTTTGAAGTGTGCTGTTAGAAAAATAAAACTCTAATGAGTAAAATACAGCATTTTCTCATTTTTATTTGACCTATAAAGTGCCAGATCTATCATATAATACATTATTTAATATCAACAGTTATCTAATTATCTACCCAAATAATGTATATGCATAGACACCACCTGAGAAGCTGATGTCTGCCTACAGAATTAAATGGCCCTGGAGTATTCTCCATCCTCTTCTGGAAAGCAAACCTTTTCCTGATTCTACATCTCGAAGCCACAGGATGAAGTCCAAAAGGCAACATGACAGGACTATGATGCCTGAGATTCACCCTTGCAAATCAGCATTGATTACTACATATATGTACTAAAGCAAATTTATGTTGATCTTTTTTGTCCGTTTACACCAATTAACATTAATATATGTGATAATACAAGTGATCTCGATATGTTACTCATCTTTTATTGTGAGATCTGGGTTTTTTTTTTCAGTTTTCAGTAAGGATGTATTTCCTTTGTGGTATTTCTTGTTTAAAGACACAAACCTACTGCTATTTCAAAAGAAAAAAATATGTTTATTTGAATTAGGATGATAACTAAAACAAAGATTTCATGCAGCAGAATGGTACAAAAAACAAAGGCAGCAGCAAAAATATTTTAAACATTCTGAAAATAAAAGAAAATGAAAAGTTTAACTTTCAAAAGGTCTCTTGGAAAATACTTTTTCTTTAATAAGCTGATAGTGTGAATTGCAAATTATAAATTTCAATTTTAATTTTTATCCAAGTAGCATATTTTTAAAAGTAAACTTATGTTCTGTTGATTTCTTCTTTTGTATTTGGCAATATTGAAAACAGATGCTCTATTAAACATGACCAAAGGAAAGTTGTAACATAAATAAAATAGTAACCTAATTAAAGTGTATCTATCTTTTAAAATGTTGATAAACTTAGTGGAGTCTGACTGTGAAAAAGATCCAAAATCTTTCATGGAAGGAAGGGGTGATAAGATTCCCCAAATGGTCATTTTCTAATGTATCAAACATATCTGATTGGTGTGCAGTAAATAAGTGGAACCAAATTAAGCATGTGTTAAATTTAATTTTAGTGAAAGGGGCTGAAACGAACTTTTTTTTTTTCAACAGACTTCATCATTCTTACATACACTGAATGCTTGCTGCAGCATTTATAATTTGGTGTGTTCCTTAACCATGGTTTGGTATTTCAGAGAGTTCATTTTCTCTGAGAGAGCTTGAGAACAGAAGAGAAGGAACTCAGTTCTCACATATTTTCACTGGTATGCCTTTTTTTTTCTGTGTACCACGTATTTTCACTTCTCAAAGTCACCATGCAAGATGATAGTTGCTGCCCTTGAAGAAATTAGTGTTCGTTGCTTTACTTTTGCTGTTAAACTGGCACTTTGTCATTTCAGCTCATCATATTATGCATGTAGTAATGTGACATGCTTAACTGCTAGCTTCAAACTGAACATTTAATGTGAGATACACCTACAGTTGTTTTTTTTTTGTTATTATTTCAGGGAGCTGCAGTTAGACCTCAGAGCATCTTTCTTTTCTGGAAAGATAAAGGCCAGGACCTGCATTTTTTTTTGACATGGACAGTTTTGTTTTTGCATGTTCTGAATATATCAAAATGTTAATGACAGGAAGCCATCCCACTGTAAGTGTTTTAACAAAATAAAAGGTCACTGTGGACTTTCATATGTGTGTGAGCATGTGTGTCTGTGTGTGCTTTCATTTATGTTTCTATGCTAAATATTGTCAAGTATGTTACAGAGGTCATTTGTGATTAACAGAAGCACTGCTCAGGGATTTACAGAGTCCTCAAATTCCGGTCCGTGAATATGCCAAAGAATCTACCAATTTTTTGAATGCCTTACACAAAAATTTGTTTTTTTCTACTTTCTTTCTTTCCTTGCAACAAGTTTTCACTAAGTTTCAAATATGTTCAGCAGTGTGCTGATCCAGAGTTATTTTAATCACACTGAAAAATAACGAGTGTCTATTAAATTATTTTTTGTTAAAAGGTAATAATGGGAAAACAAATCTTCTCCCCCAAAATTGGTTGTGGTGAAGGCTCACCTACTTACGGAACTTCTCAGCACACTGCTGTAGTGAATCATCGAGAAATTGTTGAGAAGTTCCAGCACCAGAACACAGCAAAGAGCATCCGTAGGGACAGGTGTGCATTAGTTTCACAGTGACTGAAAATTTAGGTCTCTCTAAATCAAAAGCTGATTCCTACATAGGTTTGTGTTTGTAACTTGGATAAGTATCTGCAGCTGGCTGTATTGCTTAATGGAAGAACGTTATGAAAAAAGAATTAAGGCATCGGAATATTATAAAAACTCTGTAATAGGAAACTAGAGTTGTTGTAAAAGTCTATAATATTGTTCTTGCAATCACCACTGTTGTCTCTTTAATCCTGCAACAACAATCACAGTCCATGAAAGACATCCATACTCTGTTAAACACAAATTACCAGGCATGTGCAGTTTCATGAACTGAGTGTGAGATTTTCTTCATACTTACTCTAATCCAGCTATGTCTCTGCACCTTGCACCTGCAGCAGTCTCACCTCATCTCCCTTCTTCTGGGAGCATTTTACAGATGAGGATCACCATGTCCTCTCCCTCACCATACAAACCTCCCTTATCAACGATGTCTTCGTTCATTCAGAGCAGTACTAATTGAGAGATCTGGTTACAAGATACTAGCTGTTAGGGATCTCTCAAGCTAATAAGGGGTGACAATGAAAGAGAAAAAACACAGATTCACACATTGACTCTGGTCCAGGACCCAGCTGAAGCTGTCTTTCTTTTGATGGTTAGAAGAAACAAGAATGGCTAAGGAGTTTATGGCTCTTTCAGCTCTCCCTGTTAATCTTTTGAGAAAAAGGATAAGGAGTAATTACAGCGAGGTTACTTTAGAATCAGGAAGGGAGTCCCTCAGCACTTGTAAACTGTTTGAATTGCTTTTTTTTTGTCAGTCATTTACAATTGACCATATCTGGCTGAGGTTCCAAGCACAGCTTTATGTATTTACCTGGGTAAATGTATTTCATTTACTTTAAAAGTAGTTGTGGATTATAACCCCCTCATGCCTATTTCTTAAATCAAATGTAATGCTTTAGATGTAGATTTAACACTTTTGAGTTATTCCCACCCCCTACAATCATGTTTGATTTGATTAATCAAGGTTGAACAGTAGGCTAATACTGGAAGCTCTTTTAAGTAAAATAGTTTCTATATTAATGAGATCCAGTCCAGTTCAACTTAAAAAAAGAACAATTTTTTTTTTTTTAGAGGGAAATGTCCTTTCTCCTGTTATTAAAATGAATGAGAGCAGTGAGATGATTTTTTAAGACTTTTTTTCTTCTTCCAGCCTAATTGACTTGGATTTTGCTCATCTATGGTAGGTTATGTTTTCTCATTGTAGAAGCTTTTTCCTGCTAAAATCATTCCCTTCACTAATGAGATCCATCCTGATATGACAGGAAGACAGCTCTTAAAACACCCACCGTTTTCTCCCATTCATTTGAATAGCAGCAAAGGGACATATTTAAAGTAATTTTTATCAGTGAGATTGGGCTGAATCTCATTAATAAAGAAATGATTTTACTCAAAAGAGCCTTCACAGTTGAGCTATAACTCAGATTAGTAAGATCTAGCCTGATTATAACTTTATAAGACATTGTACTTCTGCCATTCAAAGCATGCATCAGCTATGTAGAGACCATTGATTCTGCAAAAGCTGTTTCAGAAGGGCGGGTATGAAAGGTGAGAAAGGTGTCTGGAGGTGTCTTTCTTGTTATTTCATGAACTTGGAAAGTGAATTCTTCCTTTTGTATATTAAGATTGGTTTTCACTATATGTATTTTTATTTTGCAGAGCATGAGAGGGTTGGATAAGTGGAAGTGTGCTAGAACACTGCTGTTTGACTTCGCCAGACATTTACATAAGCTCTACTCAAGTACACTCTTCTCTCTAGCTTTATCTCACAAACAGTACAAAACATATTGCTTGTCAAAGGTCAGTCAAAGAAAGAATGTCTGACATTTTTGTTTCAAAATGCTTTTGAATTTTTTTGTGTTGGTGGGAAAATAAGAAATAATTGATGAATTAGAAGAAAAGTCCTCTCAGCAAAGAGAAAATCCATGGAGAATTGCTTGAGCTGTTAGTGGGCTAAATAGTTCTGACACAGATACGTACTGGAATTGGAGGTGAAACAGTTGGCTTTTGTTTCACAAAGAAAAAATTAAATGGTCACCATAGTTTTTTTTTTTCTTTTAAGTTTGCAATTTATCAAAAATGATCCTTCATTCCTATCTCCTTTTTCCCATACTATTTATATAACGGATAGTTAGCAAAGAGTTGAAGACTTTTGGTTGTTCTCAGTGAAGACCAAAGACCCTGCTTCTGAGAAGAAGTGGCACACTACTTATAGTCTAATGAAAGGCAGATGCAAGGGGAAGAAAGAGCTCAATACCATGCCAATACAGGATTGTCCAGCCACCAAGCCACCACTGTTTTATGGTGAATACTTTGCACTAACATTTAATTCACAATAAACTCGGTTAGTATGGGGAACTTTCTTATGGGAATATACTTGATAGCAGCAAGCCTACAGAAGTCAAACAATCACAACAGAACATCACAGCATAACAAAGTCTGGTAAACAACACCACCAAGGCATGTAAAAAAGAAGTGATGTTATATAAGCAGCTTTTCCCCTCTATAGAACCCTGAAAGAGACTTTAGTAGTTGTTTTCCTTGGAGCAGGTATTTCCAATCTGAACCACAAGCAGCTACAACAAGCTGATCTAAGTCAAGAATACCCTACTAAATACTGCCCGTACTAAAACACAGAACATCTTTAAGGAGGAAACCAAGATTGTCTTGAACAATATTTTGAGAATATAAAAATAATAGGTACACCACCTTGAGACACAGCTGCTAGCTGAAACTTTATGTGAATAAGGATAGCTGAAAGACCAACTAGCCACATCTGGGAATGCTTAACCAGAGGTTATAACAGGGAAAGATTACATAAGGGAAAGAAGGCATTGATCAGAGTGAGTTTGAAGTATTGGATGGTGATAGAGTTTATAGTAGTAAGAGATATAGGGAAACTGAAGGAAGATTTTGTACTTCAGAAGGACTGCATTTAAATAGTAATGGGCAATGGGAGCTCTAGTGCTGGGTAGTAAATCAGCTCTAGGTTTTGGGTTTGTCACTGAATGGCTTTCTACTTGCATAGCAATACTTCTGCAGACATGTTTCTGTTCCAGAAACTGCTGTGTTGCATACCCTATGGGAAATGTGTAGTCTTTGCAGGGGTTTTCATAATATTCTATTCCCTACAGGAGAGCAAAATTCCATTTGTTTTGCTATATTTAGCATGGTGAGTGTCATCCCCCCAACTTCCCGTTTCCCAGCCTTCGCTATGACTGAAAGATTAAACCTGAGAGTCTTTTATGAGCTCATAAACAAATTGAAAATGACAATGAGGTCTAGTGGGCTCAGGTTATTTGTGTTATGAGCTGTCATTTCCTAGGTGAAGATCTCTGTTCTGTGTAGAGTTAAAGCCCAAGAGAAATAAGCCAGATCTTCCTACTCTCAGCTGCACATACCTTTGTTTTTTGCTGAAGGAACCATGAGTAGCTGAGAGGGGCTCTGATAGTTCAGAAACAGAGAGCATTTGACAGAAGTTTGCATAGAACCTGCTTGCTTTACCAGCTCCTCCCTTCAGTGCCCGCTACAGTCATTCACACATTAAAAATTGAACTGTAATATTCCGCTGCCCGGTCTTCTTAGATATTGTCTTTGTTCAGCTCTTAGTTACTGCTGGAATGTGCCAAGCAACGAAATGTCAGTCTTTGAAATATAGTTCTTAGGAGAATTATTTCTCTTAAGCAAGTTTAACTTTAGCTTGTAATAATATTTAATGATGTCCTATTTAGTATTGTTCCCATTTTGCTTCTATCAGCCTTCATTATGAATGCCATGTTGCATCTCAACCCCTCTGCCTCTGAAATTAATGTCAATGCCAATATGTGGGTATTACTAAATACAGAGAATGCATAAGAATCAATTCAGCCAGCACTCCTCCACTTTCTCCAAATTCATTGTGTCACCTCCGCCTCCAGTGGCCTGTCTTGAAGAGCCCCTAGGTAATTCTTGAATGCATGGCACTGCTGCCCCCAGGCTCCCTGCAATGCAGTTGTGCAAAGTACCCATTCTTCTGTGTGTGAGAGAATATTTGTAAGCCAAGCAAGAAGAAAACGCCTGATATTTTCATGAGCATATGAACATTTGATCCAGAGGGAAGGTTCACATTTTCCACCTCTGCTTTTTAAAGTGGAAATTTTCACCTCTGGGCTAAATAGTTACTCTGTTGTGAACCTGCTTCAGGCAGTAATTAGGGGTGGAGGAGCCTTAAAGGCCAGGTTTGGCTGACTATTGCAAAGGACTGGACATTAAGCTGAAATCTGGATTGTTTTCTGCGTAGAATCTTAACACAGAACAGCAGTGTGACCCTTCATGCTGCCCAAGCCCATAAATCCCACAAGGTATTTTCATTCTCACCTATCTACTTTTCAGTGTGCTAATGTCACAGTGGGTGATACAGATCTATCACATAGACAGAAAATGAATGTAGGAAATGTTTAAAAGGGTTTAGTGCCTTCTCAGCTATACTCTTCACAGTTTCGGGTTTTTTTTTTAATGTAAATAATTCCAGCTATAAATAGGAATACTGAAAAGAAAATAAGATTAGAATAGGTGACAACAGTCTCAAAGAGGAAAGCTTTCTGAAGATTTCTTTCCTGACTAAAAATCCAGCATCTTTCTCTCCACTTCTGAGGTCTGCGTGCAGTGACTGGTGTCTGACAGCCGGTGCCAGTTGTCTCTGATGAGTTCACAGATCCATCGTTTCAAGGAAGAGTAAAAGGTAGAAGAGGAGAGGTATTAAAAAATTTCCAATGCTTTAGGTATCTCTTATGAAAAATGAAAATATTACTACAAGACTGTTCTGTCATTTTCTACGTTCTTGGGCCCCGATCCTGAGTGAGGACTTTATGCATACATTTGTGAATTGAGACTCTCTTCATAAAAAAAGATGAAGTTACACTAATTAGTTATTAGCTTAGTCTGTTTTCTACCAGTGTTTCTCTCAGTCCGTGAATAAGAAGTGAATGAGCAGATGAATTTCTTTCACTTTCCCATTTGGAATGTCAATTTTGTTTGTAGTTTGTTAACAAATGGAATTTTAGTTTGTTTGATCAAATGCAAATATCCTGGTTTTTATCATCTTGTTAAAAAAATATTAAGAACTGATAAAAATATAAGAACTACATGGTTTATGGAAATAAACCTTTATTTAAGGTCTAATGGAAATTAATATATACATGCATTTTTAACTAATGTTTCTAATTGATGATAATTGATTTAAATGGTAGCCATTTTTAAGTGGCCTGCTATTGAAATGGATGTTAGATAATAAAAAGATGGACACTAAATCTTTGGGAAACTTTCATGTATAAATCTATGCTTCAACTGTAAAGTTGTTCTAATTGTTCAGTTATCATATCAGAAGTTTTAAATCTGCTAAAGATAAAGAACAAAGAAAATGCCCCAAGTTACACATTCTCTTTATATTTTCCTGCTTTACACCCTCTCCATAAGAATTAAAGGCTTCTCTCCAATACCTTGTTTACAAATGCAGATGCCATGACAACTTGCAGTATATTTGTTCTAACATTTGAACGTATGTTGAACTTTTAAAGATAGCTCACTAGACATTTAGCCAAATTAATTGCTCTACAAAGTAGTTTTGGAATTATAAAGGAGAGTACAGATCGAACTTTTGAGTAGAGGATATTTATGGGCAAGCTGCTATAAGGAACAATTCTAATACAGAAGCTCCAAAATAGTTGCCACCAATAGTATGAGTATAGTTCTATAAACCATAGAAACAATAGCAATGTTAGTCATCACATAGTTGAAGTGTGGACCCAAACTGTTATGCACATGGGATAGGTAAACCTATAATATTTTCTAACTACCTACTCAATTACAATTCAACATAAAACTAGCATTCCTATTCATATTACTGTGAATATAATTCATATTTGTTGCATTTGTTTTGATGGAGTTGGCTTTAAAGAACGGGATCATTGCACCAGCATGAAAAGCCAAATCTTCAGCTGTCGCAAATAATTCCACTGGATTTCAGTGAGCTCCTCCGATGTATGTTATTTGAAGTTTTAGACTGAAGTGTTTTGCAGGCATTTATTAACTTTACTGAGACTTGTGGAAGCATGAGACTGTTCTGCAGTGTTCACTGCAGTGATGTTAGAGCAAAAAAGAAATAGAGATGAATAATAATAAAGATATAATGTAATATATAATGTAATATATAATATAATGTAATATATAATATATATGATATAATATAACAATAATATACAATAATATAATAATTATAATAAATATAATAATAACATAATTACTACATATATTATATATAATAATATATAATAATATATGATATAATGTAATATATAATATAAGATATAATAATAATAAAGATGTAATGTAAAGGAACTTTTTAAAGGTAGCAATGAGCAAACACAATTCTCATGTGTTTACACACAGGCTATCAACATGAGGACTAGACATCCTACAGTTTCCCCAAAATTGTGTCTTGAACAACACAGCATGGAAAGCAGCTGAGGTGACTACACTATAGTGTATCTTTATTTGATAGCTATTTTTTTCCCCTTGTATGTAGCTTATTCAGAAACATGTTTCTGAATAAAATCTGTTTTATCTAGAATTAGTCTGAATGATACAATTGTGATGTTACCAGCAGTGATGCCCATGATACCAACCCTAACCACTCAGCAATCATCAAGTAAGTGTGATCACACTAGTTGACTTATTTCATCTATAGATTATGTAATTACTTATTTAAAAAATTGCTAGGAGCCATCTGCACCATCTACGCTAGTAACCATGTATTATAATCATGCCAGTAGGTGAAAATACATTGAATTTCCTTTCTCTTTTAGTTGGATGATTCTCTGTCTGTATAAGACTTTCTTACTTAGGGGGAAAAACAAATGACTTTTGAGCTACTTACAGTAAAATCAACATAGCTGCAATTCGTTTTCCATTGTACATTGTGCCTATGGATAAAAACTTTCTAAACCAGCTGAATTTCTCAACATGTCCAATAAGCATTTAAGTATTATTCCTAAGGTTGTTATTTTGTACCGTATAAAGCTGGGATAAAAAATAAAAACTGGAATGAAATACGTAGATACAGGAGGACGACTAGCTGTGTTGGATATAATTTCCGTTTTCCTTTTCTAACCCTGAGTTCACATGACTGAAATGCTGCTTGTATGTGATATAATAAAGACTACGGTGAAACCTTGTGTCCTCTTAGAGGGTAATGTGTGATATCATGGCAATGACAAGCATGAATGAGATGCCAACATTTGGCACTCTTTGGTAAGCAGTGAAAACATTATCAGTGAGAGGTGTCCAGCAGCGTTAAAGAGTAGCCAAATCAGGACAAGTTCATATATGAGTCAACATCAACTTGATAGAATTTCTGCTTTTGGCAGTTAGTGTTGACAATTACTACAGTGCCCTTATTATATATGCGAGGGACTTGAGTTCTTTGAGTGGACAAAGAGTACAAAAGCCAAGGAAACAGCTGTTGGGCACATAATGTCTTGTTGGAAGACATGAATATATTTGGAAAGATAGGTTTGTGTTGCTGGCCTTAATCCCTTCCCTTAAGTATCTTCTTTCTGATGGTCAGAAATAACAGTGCAACTGAATAAAGGGAAGCATTTTTGACTGGCTATTGTACATCAGGTCCCATATACATACTGACTGAATTCACAATACTTGTCACTTGATACAGTTATGAAATCTGAATGATTTTCAGTCACTTCAGTGAAGGCTGTATTTGAAACCTGGTCCCAAAGCCGCAAGGCAAGTGTATTACATACCTGTCAACTAACAAGACTTGCCAAAATGAATCTACTCATATGAACACATGATCATTATTGCTGTTCACACTGTGAAACACTACACACTGTGACAAAAGTAAAAAGCAAGAGGATTATTATGCTAGACAGTCACTTACTAAATATATTTATTGTGGATAAATGAGTACTCCTTTACAACAAAAATGTGAGCTTTTGATAAATTTCTAATATTGAAAAATGTGATATGGGCAATTTAGCAAAACTTGACCTTATTCTCTTGTAAAGAATAAGCAAATATTTACATTCCCTTGACTGAAAAAAGATTTTTTGTGCTGAAGGCTACTAAATATTCCACACAGCAAGCACAAGTAGGAGCAAATGAATTCAGCAAGCACTTGGACTACTTGGGCCAAATTTCTTTATCTTTTCACTGAATATTTAATCATTCATTACATCCAAGTTATAAACTACTTACTAGTTAAGAAAAAAAAGAAATTGTCATGTCAGGGAAATGTGTAGCATACTGCATGAATTTTATATGTTTGCATGAAAAGGATGGATCAATGACTTTCACAAGAATGATGGACAAGACTTTCACAAGAACTCCTCAGAATGGAATTCTGAAATGTACTTTCCTATTTTAAATTCACAAAGGAGAGAAGAGAATCTAAAAGTATACAAAAAGATTTAGAAGTTTTTTCTACTCTCTGGTCTAGAAAATTGTATCTGCCTTCCAGGAGTCAGAAAAAAAAAACTAAGGAGTTGTCAAAATTCCAGCTACCCATGTGAGAATTAATGAAACAGAGATGAATACCATGTCCTTGCAAAATGTTAGTTAATCACATTTCCAAAAAAAAAATTTATTATGAGCGGAAAAATGCAAAATGCTCTAGAATGCTTTAAACAGAATATGAATCATTGTATTTGAAGATCTATAATGCAAACTAACACTATAGTTGATCCAATGTTAGTTTATCTACAAAGTTCTAGTCTACTTCATACTATTTCTTCTTACAGATTTTATTAATTTGAAGACATATTTGCACCCTCAAAAATGAAAATGTTAGTAGAAATGAGAGTTACAACTCATTGAGTGCACTAGACTCCCCACTTCTTTTGTTCTGTGTAAAATCTAGCTCTTAGAAGCATTTCTTTTTCTACAAGAAGAAAGTAGAAAGAAATCTATTCATTACTATTGAAAAACTGGTTATAAATAGCTGTGAGTAGTTTTGTTTGAGTTTTATCTGGTATGAGTGACAACTTCAAAAAGTAATGTGTAATGTTGAGTATCCTCACGGTTTCTATGTTAGAGTTTCTAGTAAATAGTTTAGAAGATAGAACTTATACATCCTATAAACTTACTAAGGTTTTGTGCAAAAAGCTGGAGTGGTGTTTGAGTAACTAGTTAAGGATGTAAAACAAGATAAATTGTAAATGAATATCTTTGATCAAATCAGTGTTTTTAATTGACTTTCACTGAACAGGAGAAAACTTCACCATTTTCTTCTAGTTCAGGTCTCCTATTTTAAAGGAAAGTTATTATTTTCATGATCATGGCTCAGCCACAGCTACTTTAAACTCCAAGGCTTTTCTCCAGTGTTTCACAGATTATGAGTTCTTAGTATGAAAACTAGACTGAACTGGCTACTAATTATCTCCTCCTTGTTCTGTTGCTTCTTTCTGTAGTTTTTGTCACTATGAGACCTAAATTGTCTTTTGAAGATTTTCATTGACTTTAGATCTTCCTCTAATATGAAAAAAAATAACAAAACCCAAAGCAGATTAATTTCCAAGTAGTCCCTCTCTGTGAAATCTTTCCATCAGCTATTTTGTCTAACTTTTATGCTAAGCTAAGCATAGGTACTTACAGTCACATCAGATGAGGCTGTCAAGGTTAAATAAATAATGGTCCTTCATTTTATTTTGTGCAAGACCTGGATTTTACTCTCATGCCTTTCCATATTGTCAGATGATACAGGTATTTTGATAGAAATGTGGTTATTGAAGAAGATCATTAAAGAAGTTAAGATTGGAGACTCCCTGGATTGTAGCAACCATGCCCTAATTGAGTTCAGGATTTCAAGGAATATGGCCCTGGGAAAAAGTAGAGTCAGAACTCAGAACTTCAGGAGAGAGAACTCCTGGCTTTTTAGGGAATTATTGAATAGGATCCCCTGGAAAACTGTCCTTAAGGACATAGTAATTGAACAGAGCTGGCAGCTCTTTGGAGACATCTTTCTGGGAGCACAAAAGCTCTCCACCCCTCAGCAAAAGAAATTAAGCAGAGGAAGCAGGAAACTGGCATGGCTAAGCAAGGACCTGCTGGTCAAAATGAAGGAAAAAAAAGAAAAGTACAGGTAGTGGAAGGAGGGTCACATGGCCTGGGAAGAAAACAGACATGACATCTGAACATGCAGAGCTGGGAATAGGAAAGCCAAAGTGCAGATGAAACTGAACTTGGCAAGGGATAAATAACAAGATGGTGAAAAATAACAAGAAGTTCTCCAGGTACATTGGTCAGAAGATACAGGTCAAGGAGAGTGTACCCCTTCTGATAAATGAGAATGGAGAAATGGCTTCAACAGACACGACTGAACAGGCTGAGGTACTCAATGAGTGCTTTGCTTCAGTCTTCCCTGTCAGTCAGACTTCTCATGCCTCTTACATTCCTGAATCTCTAGGCAGTGGTTAGGGTAGCAATATCCTTCCCACTTTAAGAGCAGAGCAAGTCCAAGACCACCACATGAGATGGAATGTGTATAAGTCTAAAGAGGCTGAATGACATGCACCTGAGGGTCCTGATGGAACTGGATGATGTGGTTGCCAAGCCAGTCTCCATCATATTTGAAAAGTCATGTCTGTAAGGCAAAGTACCTAGTGACTGAAAAAAAAGGAAACATCACTCCCATTTTCACAAAAGGAAGAAAGGAATACCTGGGGAACTACAAGCCAGTGAGCCTCACCTCTGTTTCTGATTAATTAGGTGAAAATCATGAAGGAGAATCTTCTGGAAGCTATGTTAAGCCACATGTGAGATGAGGAGGTGATCTGAGACAGCCAGCACTGCTTCACCATGGGCAGATGGTGCCTGACAAATCTAGTGGCCTTCCATGATGGAGTGACAGCATTGGTGGGCAAAAGAAGGGCAACTGATGTCAGCTGCATGGACTTGTGTAAGGCCTTTGGTATAGTTCCACATCACATCCTTATCTCTTAATTAGAGAAATATAGGTTTGATGACTGGAGTATTTGGTGAATAAAGAATTGTTTGTCTGGTCACAAGCAGACGGTTGTTGCCAAAGTCTCCATGGTGGTCGGTCATAAGTGGTGTTGCTCAGGGGTCCCTCTCGTGTCTGATGCTCTTCAACATCTTTACCAGTGACCTAGACCTATACAGTGCAGCTAATACAATAGAAGGAAGGGATGACATCCACAGGGACCTGGACAGGTTTGAAAAGCCTGTTGACATGAACCAAGTGAGATTCAAGAAGGCTAAGTTCAAGGCAGTGCATTTGGGTCTAGGCAATTCCAGATATGTGTACAGATTGAGAGGAGAACTCACTGAGAGCAGCCCTGCAGAGAAGGGCTTGGGAGTCCTAGTGGAAGAAAAGCTCAACACAAGCCAACAGTGTGCACTTGCAGCCCAGAAGGCCAGCTATATCCTGGGCTGCATCAACAGAGGGGTGATCAGCAGGGAGAGGGAGGTGATTGCCCCCCTCTACTCTGTCCTAATGAGGTCCCATAGAATCATAGAATCACCAAGGTTGGAAAAGGCCTACAAGATCCTTCAGTCCAACACTGCATCCAAGCCTGGGTCTCCCAGCTCAAGAAAGATGTGGAGCTTTTGGAATGTGTCCAGAGGGGGGGCACAAAAATTATCAAAAGGCTGGAGTTCCTCTCCTATTAATAAATGTTTACGGAGCTGGGCTTGTTTAGCTCAGAGAAGAGAAGGCTCCAGGAAGACCTCATTGTGGCCTTCCAGTATTTGAGAGGCACTTCTAAACAGGAGGGAGATCAGCTTACACAGGCAGACTGTAACAGGACAAATGGCTTCAAATTAAAGGAGGGGAGATTTAGGTTAGATGTTAAGCAGAAATTCTTTACTCAGAGGGTGGTGAGGCACTGGAACAAATTGCCCAAAGTTGTGAGTGCCTCATCCCTGGAGACATTCAAGGCCAGATTGGATGGGATCCTGGGCAGCCTGGTCTGGTGGGTGGCAACCTTGCTCATGGCAGGGGTTGGAACTAGATGATCTTTAAGGTCCTTTCCAATCTTAGACATTCTGTGATTCATTCTGTAATTATTATTCCACTAGAGAACATGGTATGGGAGCCAGTTGGTGACTGGATTAATTAGGTGATTTTCTATAAAATGGAGAGACTACATATCTACTGATCTTCAGCCTCACATCCTCACTTCCATTTCTTTTTTAAGACCTGTAGTGACAGTAATGAAATATAAGCTGGGACCTCCTCAGCTCTCATTATTCTACAACTAGAAAAAATAAAACAAACAATAACAACAGCAGACAATGTCGAGCCCATACATGCAAAATATGCCTACAAATTTAGGACCTTCCAGTTCAGCATATATAAACTAGTCTTAGATCTTCTGTCTTAGTTACAGAAAGGCTTTCCACTCACAATGCTGTATCATACTGCTACACTTCACACAAAACACTGCCAAAAATAATTTTGGGAAGATATTTTATTTTAAAAGTTTTTATTACAAATCAAACAAATAAGCAAGATATCACACAAAATTACACATCACTCCCAATTCTAAATAATTCTATTTTTGATACTGTGTATTCTAATCTTTTTAAACAGCTGACTAAGTATCATTTTACTGTTGTGTATTGTTTTGAAAATCAGAGCAGCAACTTAAAATTGCTGAAAAAATGTATGAGTAAAGTACAGATGAGTCCCAAAAAATTTAAATATACTGATTTATTAAATCAAAGTAGATGACTAATTACTATTGTCACGAGAGCTCTGTGGATGGATACAAACTATATATGGAAAATTCCCATTTTATCTTTCAGAGGTGAAATATCAGTTTGGGGACTGAGGCTAGCAGGAGAGGACGAGAATGAGTTTACAATTAACTGCTTTTTACTATTGATTTTTTTTTTCTTCTCGTCTTTATATATATTTCAGATACTTATTTTTGTCCCTTTGCATTTTCACCTTTAAAGAACTATATTTATGTTTAGTGAATTTTTGTAGTAAAATCAGGTTTAAACCTATTATAAATAGACATCCTGAAATCTTCAAAACCTTACCATCTATATAATGTGCTGCACATGCCTGTGAAGGGGGAGAGAGAAATTATGCAACTAATAAATGATTTAAGAGGGTGAAATGATTTTGAATTGGTCTGGTCAACAAGGAAAGCAGGCATTTTACCTAAGGTATCTATCATATAAGTATTGTAGATTTCTCCTACTTCTATTGGCAGTTTCTCTTAGTCAGCCTGCTATCAATATATTCCTTTTGTTTGTGACACAAAAGGCTTTCCACTATAATTTAGTAGGTTTTATTTTCAAAGAAAATCTTGTGTGCTTTCTCTCTCCATGTATGCATAACCTTTATGAGGAAAGCTTTTTACTTAGTGGGTGTTTTTTGTTGTTGTTTTTCTTTAATTCCACATTTACTAATAATATGCTTTTCAGAAAAAGCAGGTGCTTTTACAGCATCATACAAGTGGTATGTTTTGAAGGAGCAATATAGTAATACGTATCTTTTTGCCCTTTGATGGAAATTTGCGAGGAAGATAGATTATAGCATCAAGATGTTTCTCAGTGCATAATAAACTACTGAGCACAAAGTTCATGGCTGAGAATTGTGTGGGATACAAGTGACTACCTTCACTACAATCAATTATTAGGATGATTATATTGTGTCTGGAGAATATGATGCTAATGACTAGCTAACGCTTAGAATACACACTCTTGACTTGAAAACCAATGACAGTTAAAGGCAGCAAGGGGAAAGGCCTATATGTTGAGCTAGCAGCTCTCTAGTGTTGATAATGAATAATTAAAAATAACAGTCTTTATGTGTGGCTTGACAGTATACATGTCCTTTAAGTATATTCTGCTTTGTAAAGAACTTGGCACAATGACAGCCTAAGAAAGGCATCCTACCGCATCCTGTACAGAAACCATATAGGAAAGCAGGGAGTTAAACACCACTGCTGGGAGGGCCTAATCAGGATTAGCTATGTATTTACTGCTAACCTTCTACTACTCTGTCTTCTAAACAAATAAATTATTGAAACCCATTATGTCTTTTAGGGGAGTTGCTCACATGCTTTCTATATTCACATCAAAGCAGAGATCAGTGTCAAAGAGGCAGCCACATTTAGCTGAGTCTCTCAGAGACTACTGATTAATTAGTTTTGCATTTTGGAAGTGCATCCAAAGATGTAAAATAGCGTTTGTTTTTAGTATTGCCAAAACTTGTTTAGGAGCGCTCTGGAGGGCGACGGTGATGTACTCAAGATGGCTGTGAAAGAAAAGGGCATGCAGTTCAGGTGTGCATGTGCCAGCAATTCCAGCCCCCTCCCCCCCCCCCAGTAAGTTTCCACATGAGTGTTCAGAGGAGTGCCTAAATGAAAGGCACGCTGGTATCAATGTAAGGGAAGAATTGGGTGATAATGGAGATATCAACATTTCTCTTAATCAAGGCAGTATGAAATGAAAGTTATAAAAGGACTGATAATTCAGTTCTTAAAATCCAAATTAAAATATTGTCTTAGGTAAGGGACATGTAAGATCTGTAAATCCTGCTTAAAGTGTTGCCTTTTCAAAGTTGTTGGGCCTTGGTTCTTGTATAACTTTTTTCTTTTTATACTGAAATGTGGTAATATGATGTATGGGGGATACTCAGTTATGGCAAATATTGCCTACAAAAGTGTGCTCATGTTATTTGCCTTTCTGTCTCTGTCTATATCAACTCCACATGCTGCTCTGGTGGCCTGCTTTGTACTTAATATAACTTGTCAAAACACATCTATCAGATATATGAAAAGACAAACCTGGGTGGCCAGACTAGTCCAAGCCTGGCATGGATTGCATTTTACCAAGACCACAGAAATCTCTTTTCCTCAATGAGATTAAGATGAAAAGCAGAGTTCATTGTTGTGCAACCAGATTTTAAAATAATTACATACACGCTAGTGCATTAGTAGGCCGTTTGTGTTTGTTTGAATCCCACATAATGGACTTTTATGTGGATTTTAAGTGATTTTTAAAGCTGTCAGTATAAAAAAAAAAAAGTGATATTATCACTTGTTTTAGGTAGCCTTGTTTTGTTTTTGTTTTTTTATTTTTTTAATCCCTTCCTCTGTTTGCTTCTGTATATTGAGCTGCTACAGTCCCCGTACCTTATCTTACCAGTACCTTATCTTACCAGTATGATATGATTCTATGATTCTATCTTTTTCCAGGAAAGGTGTGTGTAGTTCTCCTTGGCTATTGACTGACAGACTTCAGGCTCTTCTTTGCACCACAACTAATGTCATCGGAATATCTTACACATATGACATGCTCAGTGTTCACCGTCTGATTGCCTGGGAACACATGTTATATGATACAGACGGGAACACTGCACATGGAATGAAACTCACTTGATGATCCACGGGCTTATTCTGCTTTTGATACCTTTTCATTCTGAATGTATCTTGCAGAATATAAATATGCTTGGTTCAGCATATTCACTGATTTTATGAGTTTTTCCTTCAAATTTCAAAATTGAAGTCCTTTTAGAGAAATCAAGAGTTGCAATAATATTAAAACCCTGTACCCCACACAGCTCCATTTTCAGCATATTTATGCTTACCTTTCCAATGCACAGATGGAACAAACTATTTTAAACACGACTTTCTGAAGAAAATTTTGCTTGGATTTCTCAAAGGAGTCCAAAATCATATTGAATTTATGAGCTGAAAATCACTTCCTCTCCAGCCAACATGGGACACAATCATTCTATAAAACTGTTGCAGCCTGGGATCTCCTTGGAAGTGCAAAGTGTGCAAAAGAATGACCATGAAAATATATTAACATTTTTATCCTGTTTGAGCAGCTATTACACTTGCATTCAAAGAAATGCCTGAAGCACAACTATTCCGGCACAGCTAGAATCCTTACAGCCTTAGCTTTCCTTGGTCTCAGTCTGCAGAGTGAAAAGCATTGAAAAACACAAACTTCTTTAAGAAAGATAACCCTTACCTTCCAGGAGGATGTATACAGAGTTTCTAGCCGCTGGAGGGACAGGGGCCTCCAGGGGCACAATGATACCCATCAGTGCTTCAGAATAGTTCCACATTCTCCTGGCTCACTGGGTGGCTTGGCTTCAAGAGTTGGTTGAAAAGTTAAGAATTGTCATTTGAGGGCTCTATATCTGGGTAAGCGGGGAGAAGAGAGGAAACTGGAGGCATCCTGCCAATACTCTCAGTGCCTGCATGCTAACTCCACTGGAGGAGAGCAGTGTGAATGAACTGCTTAGGAATGGGTTGCAGGATATCATTGTACTGACACCACAAGCAGAAAAATTGACACTCAGAGGTAAATTCTTTAAGCTTAGTAGAGGCATAATAAAGTGGAGTTTTGCTGTCTGTACTGGCACTGAGAGAGTCAGCAGCAATCATCTTTCTTCTAATAACCAAATGTGCTGAACACAAGCTGGTTATTGCAAACACAATTATTCAGTAATTGGATAAGCCTAAAATATCTTGGATACATCCTTGATCCAAGAGCTGGCAGCTTACTGATTATATCACTGTTTGGCAAAGAGGCCTGCAGGCTGCAGGACTCATAAGATCCATACCCAGAGCAGACTGCTGGACCCACTATCATGGAATAGGTTCCAAGTTACTGATTCAACTACATTGTTGGAGAACTGGCACAAATCCTGCTAGGCATAGACACAAAATGCTTTAAAGATCTAAATATTAAAGATCTAAACACTAAACAAGAGCTGTGTAACAGCATTCTTTCAAGGCTTGCCTGCCCAGGAACATGAAACATGCACAAGGTGCTGAAGAAGTGTGGTAGGACTACATGGCACACTGGGGCACCACTGATAGAACTGGTTTTGACAAAAGTCAGCATCAGAAACAGTTTGATATCTCAATCAAAAATTCTACTGAGAAAAACGAAATCAAACCAAACCAAAATAACAAAAGCAAAAAAAAAAAAAAAATATTTACAACAGAAAAACAGACTTAACTTATTTTCTGCTTTCTCATTCCAGGACAAAGAAAACACATTAGAATAGAATTAGTCCTAAAGATCAGGCAAAAACTGAAGCGAGCATAAGCTCAGCTGTAGAGTAAGGACTTTTTCAGACCAGTGTAATACAAAACTCTTCTAAGGAAAAGTGCAGATAAAGATGAACAATGATTACACAATTTGAAAAGGCTGGACTAGGAAGTTATTGTTACAGTTAAATGTGAAACTAGGCAGATGAAAACATATTTAGTTAAACTAAACATATACGAGGGCTACACTAAAAGTAATGCCTCCTATTTTATTATGTTGGCCTACAGTATCAGAAGCGATTGTTGGCAGTTTGGCAGTAGAGGTTAAAACTTCCTGCCAATAGTCCCTTACATTTTGTAGCCATGCGACAGATGGCAGCTGAGGGGCAGTCTGACAAAATGGCGTCTGACGTGGAAATGCTTATGGAATTAATGTGTGTCAGTGAATTCCTCCATGTGAAAATAATGGCACCTACTGACATTCATTGATGCTTGCTGATCTTTTATGGATATCAAACAGTGGATGTGAGCACAGTGAGGCAGTGGGTGGTGCATTTCAGCAGTGGCAACATCGACACTGGGTGACCTCCATTGGTGCAGATTTGTACTAGCATGGCATGCAAGCCCTTGTTCATTGCTGGTGGAAATGCATAGCTAATGGTTGTGACCATGCTGAGAAGTAGTATTTTGTAGCTGAGAATTTGCTCTATCAAATAGTGTTCCTGTGCTTTTTGTAACTGTTGCAGTTTCTCTGAAAAGAAATAGGAAACATTACTGTCGAAGTGACCTACACATATAAGCATCAATGAAAGACTTATTTTCCATTTATGAGTGAGGGAAGATAGCTTGAATCCAATAAATATTGAGGGCATCTAATTACAGACACATATCTCAATACTTGAGGCAGTTGACAAGATTTTAAGCCCCACCTGTTCAAGACCCCCACAAAAGATTCAACAAATGGTCTCAATTTGGATAAAAATTCAAATGCCCAAGCAAAGTTTATCCAGTGTAGACAGTACTGCTTGAGTGTACAGACTAATATCTTAATTATTCTGTGTAAACACAGGAAATGGGTCTCCTTGCCAGGCAAGGTATAGTCCTCAATGTGAGTAAAGTTGACAGAATCGGAATTTTAGCACAATGGCTGAAAACTGATAATAAAGCAGCTTTATCTGGCTGCTTTATCTGTAGTCATCCAGGTCTATCACGCAGTACCTTCAGAAAAGATTTCTAAGCTTAATCATTGTCTCCTAGGCTGTAGTTTGAAACAGCTATCTTCCCCTGAGTGACTTGTCTGGTTGCATTTGTGGTACCTGACCTACTTTGCAGCACTTCCCTTGGTACCACCTCATCATCTGATGGCCCAAGAAAGCACTCTGAATCAGAACTCACTCCCAGTAAAGGACAATAATTAAATAAAAGTAAAAACACATTTGTCAGCCCGCAATAAAGGCGAATCTCAACAGTTCTTGCATGTGTCTGCCTGCTGAATCAAGCAGTAGTTCCTGTCCCCACAGTGCTGCAGGATGATAGATCACCAAAATGACAAAAAAAAAACAGAGTAATACTTTGCAGTGTATTCTTTCTTCTCTCTGGAATCTTGGAAAATATCATTAACACATCAATTAATCATCTCTATTTTCCCGAGGTTTACTGTTAGACCCGTTTAACAGGTGGGTAAACCACTGCACAAAAGTGTTGTGACTTGCCTTCTCTGAACTCTACACCTACATTGGGTCAAGATGCTCCAGCACTCCAGGCTTTATTTAGAACAACCTCATCATTTCTTTAATGGTAGGCAATTTTCCTTCCTTTAGGATGAATCTTGCATCCTCCCTATTTGCAATTTAAATATCATGGGAGATGAATGAGTCAATGGTAAAACTCCCATTGAGTTTAAGGAGTGTAAGGACATGAAATTTATTTCTGAAGAGCTTGTGTGCTTGAAATCATTCGTTTTCCTTCTCCCCTCTGGCCCACAATGTCATTAACCATTTGAATAACAAGTATTGCCTCTCCTAGGAGATTTGTCCCCTGCTTTGAGCTTTGTGCAACCAGATTGTCACTCACTTTGCAGAAGACCGCATCAAATGTGGAAAGGAAAGGTTACTTCCATTTTATACAGTACAGTGAAATAATTTCCAGTTTCAATTGTGAATACTGTTTTGGTCACTTAAACTTTCCTAACAAATGACTTTGTATTACAGCGTGAAAGAACATTCCTGTGAGGTAAGACTTTTGAACTTCCACCTGTACCTGATAGGATAACAACTATGACACCACATTATACCTGCTGATTGCAACCCTATGACATGTACCAGTAGAAATTACCTTAAGGTTTTTCAGCTTTACAAATTTTACTATAGTGAGGCTATTCTATTAATCAGGGGATTACACAGTAGTTTCTGCCCATGATGTGTGAGCTGCAATCAATGGCATAGAAGATTTCAAAAGCCATATTCCAGCAGTTTTCTTACCAGTCAGAAGTGTATGGAGAAAAGTCACGTCTCCTTAATCAAACAAATTAGTAAAGTAGAGTTTATTTCTACTTGGCGCCAAAATATTGAGGACATTGGCACTTCTCTTCTCCTTCTGTTGTCTCTTTGGCTTATTTTCTTGTGCCCAGTGTTAACTGATGGTAGATGCCAGTTTCAGCTCACAGCCTCCTGGACAGTGCCTAGGACAGCTTTCACAAAGAAGAAGGGGGAAGGGGAGAAGCTCGCATGCTGCTGCCTTACCCTTCTTCATCCCTCTGGGGTTGCCTCTTGTTCTATTGCAGACCTGAGAGGCTGCCTTTTCACTCAGTTGATTTAATTTAATTAGCCTCTGTGAAGCAGAGACTTAAAGTTGCTAAACCAAAGCTCACAAGAATCCAGTTGACAAAATACAAGGGACAAAATCAAAAGCTAATTTTTTGCAAAGTTCACTCTGGACCAGTGTGAAATACATGGTAAAGATCAAAAAGTCTTAGACATTTGTCAGAAATATGAGGCTTCAAAGACAGAGTAATTTAGCTTAATTCTGAAGAGCATTAGCAGACCCGCAATAAAGAATTAAATCTTGTCTCTTGTGCTTCAGTAAAGATTTTCAGATATGTAGTTCTGTAATTCAGCAAAATACCACACTATATGTGCAAAATAATAATAAAAATATTCCTTGACCCATTTTCTTAAGCTTTATTCCCAATTATCTTTTGTTGCTTTTGAAGAAGATACTTTTTATTTTAGGTATTGAAATATCTATTGCTGTTGTACTTTAAAAGTTCCTCCTATTTTAAAATAAATTACATTTCTAGTAGTATTTCTTATTTAAATCTATCATTCAATTCAGTGGGGTCTCCTGTCTCTGATATTAGCTCTTTTAATCTATTTCAGTTGACTCTTTTTTTTTTTTTTTTTTGCTGTCTTCCGAGGTTTGTAACAGTACTGACTGGTCAATGAGAAAACAGCAGGAGCTTCACCTTCGCAACTGACTTTCTTTCCTCAAAAGCAAAATACTGGCATACATTAGAGCTTTTACCTCCATGTTCATGAGTTTTTTGAAACAGTGTCTGTAATCCTAGATTCCACGCAGCCCCAGTAATTTCTTATTTGTACAGCCTCACCAAGATTGAAGGATTAAATGGATCGCTCTCTCTCACAAGAATGCTTTGTGGGTCCAAATGAACTTTGTTGAACTGAAAAATCACACTCTAGAAAATGTCTGTTTCTTACTATGTAGTCCTTTTTGTGTTACATTTTACTCTGAGAAGTAATAAATGTAAGTCAAAAAGAAAGATTAAGAAAACAATTTATCAAAAATGAAATTAACATTTTCCCTATTTTAAGCATGCTTTTCTGAAATTCTGGAAGCTGAATGCTCTGTTTTGTCTACACTAATTGATTTCATTTTTATTTCGTACTTTTCACTGTGGAGTCTATCATGCTCCATCTAACTCTGGATGTGGAAATGATTATGAAAGTAACATGTTAGACCAGTATAGCAAACCTGTCTCTCCCTCATAAGCTACTGCGCTCAGTCACTCAGTGCCTTTCTCTCAGTTGAATTATGCAGTGGTCAACTCTCTTCCATACAATGGGTTTAGCAAGACTGCTGAATGAATGTTTCTGGCATGGTCTCATTTAGCAGATATTCCCATGTGGTTTCCATGCATCCCCATACTAATGCTGTTCTCTGTGTAAACACATGGATTGCATTACTTGATGCCCTTTTGATCTAAACATAAAATAAATTACAAAAAAAAAAAAAAATCCCAAACTAATAAGAAGTCGGGATTCATTTCAAGCTACTGGGCAACAGCATAATTTTGCCTCTTATGGATCTTTCACCTGTGGCTGCAACCCTAGTTGCATTCTGAATCACTGTTTTCTCTTTTGCTGGCACTGGCTCTTCCCTTGAATTTATGTGAGTGTCTGTGTGATTTTCCCCTTTCTCTTATTTTCTGGCCTCATAACTTCCCATGAGTCTTCAACCATTGTTAAAATGTGGTGCATCAGCTCTTGCCTGCTTGCTCCTGCTGGGTAGGAAAACATTAAAACATTAGGAAGGATGGTCATTCTCTCTTTGCCAGGCTGTTTTTTTGAGGCAGAATCTCCACCGGTGTAAATAGCTGAGCTTCTATGAATTTGTGTTACTTACACTTTGGATCTGGCCCTTTGATTTACTTTTCCCAGCTGTAGCCTTACAGGCTTGTTCATTTACTTTTATAACTGTGCCATTCAATTCCATCTGAGCACTACTATGGCACTGTGATTTAGCTTAGACCCTACTTAACACAGAATTTATTATCCTGGTAGATAAATGATGACTGTATACTATTTCTCCTAATAACTTGCATACTTCTGATAACATAATGTGTAGAGCACATTTGATGTAGAAGTGTCCCAGGTGCTTTATAACATAGTATATGAACTATATAAAAAGATAACTTTGCTCCCTGCTGAAATGCAGCCATTTCTGCTTTGAAGCATGCATAACCACAATGCAGAACATTTTGGGATGCAAAGTGGTGTCCATTGAAACTGTAAGGGGAATTTTGTGTAAGTAGAATATAATTACCCAAGCTGGATGTCAGCCAGGACTCAGGGAGCACCCTGGATCGTGGAGAAAATGCCAATGGGAGATGGAGATGGAGATGTTACTACAGGCATACATGTTCTCCTTTCTTGATTAATTCCAAAAGGATAAGTTGTTGTCTTTTAATTTCCTCTTTACTGCTTATCTTTTTTTTATCAGCTGCTCTTTCTGTAGCCTTATTATGTGTCATGTTCTGATTTCTCTCTTCTTACATTTCCTCTCCTACGTTTCACACATCCCAGTGTTCAACCCCTTCCCAAACATTCTTTCATCCAAAGCACTCCTAGTCCTAGAGAAAAAGACAAAATTAGCTGTTTATATCATATTGCTGAATAAAATGTTTGCTATATGAAGGTAATAAATTTCTCCTTATAAGTACATACAGAATTTGAAGAATCAAAAATGGCTAAAATATGTTTGTTTGGTTGTTTTTTTTTCCCTTGATACTTAATTTTCTCCCCTCCTTGCCAAGATCACTCAACTGAAGAATGGTGAAATTCCCTAAATAGTGTGTCCATACAAAGACCCCTTCACACAATCCCCCCCAGAACTGCTTAAGGCTGAAACTAAAATTAATGGCAAAAAATTTCAACTAGAAAAGGGCTTGGTGCTGGAAAGCCATGTGATGCTGAGCTGAGTATAGGCAGTCACAAGAAGGAACTCTGATTTTCAGTTCACTGTTTAAACCAGCCCTCCACTGGCTCCTTAGCTGCCCTACAAATGCCCATAGTACAGGGGTGCCTTGGCAGCACACCTTGGCACAGTTGACCTTGGGCAAGGCTTTCATTCCAAAACATGTCGCTGATTGTCATGGTCTATATTTCACTGTCTGCTACACCAGTGCTCAATTATCCAACATTTTGTTAGAAGTTTTGACCAACTTGAGAGATTTGGAACAATCTTCAGATTCCTTGGGCACTGGTCAGAGTGGCTGGGATTACTGTTTCTGTGTTTGTGGAAAAAGGTCTCTTTCCTCCACAGGCATCAAAATCTTGGTAAAACTGAGAATTTGCTCCCATATCTTCAACAGTAAATATTAAATATGTGAAACATTTAGAGAACAGTATGCTGGCTGACCCTTGTCTCTCCAGCTCAAAGTAGCATGTTCCTCTTTACCCCAATGCAATTTTTCACTCTACTAAGTGAAATCAAATGTCAAAGTTCACTAAACTTTGCTGGCTGAAATGTGATATTTTTTCTTGACTTTGTTGCAACATTGTCTCACATTCTGTGTGAAATGTTCCACTGCAATCAAAGGCTGATGAAATATCAAGGCTCGATTAATTATTACAGTGCCTAGAAGCAGCATTGGAGTTGGTGGGTGGAGAACTCATTTCTTTCAATTTTGCAGTGAGATCTATCCTGTAACATGAGTCCTCAGGTCAAGATCTCAACATATGCTTTGTGGAGAGTTTCATTCAAACTTCACACATTAGGAGACGTGCTCTTCCATATCAATGCAGTCCTAAAGTAAATGTTTATTTGTTTTACTTTGAATACCAACCTCTTTTTTGCTCTTACCTGTGCATCTTGAATTGATTTGAAATTTTAGAGTTAATGTTGTGTTTGTTGAATGGATTGTCAGATGGTTTATGTGCGCATGATGAATCCCTAGTAAATTGTCAACTAACCATGCAACCATGTGAATGAAGGGGGTGGTGATTACAACAAGAACTGGAGTATTTTAGAATGAAAAATAGAAAAATCTTCCTTGTCAGTATATCCTTCTCTTTCTTGAAGCAAGATAGAATCAGAGCTTTCCTTTTGGCAAGAAATTCTGCAGATGTTCATTTTTGTGTACTTAATTAGCTGCGTTGTAGTGACATTAACTTTTGTTAAGGGAAACTAAAAATACTTGAATAATAAACAGAAATTGAGTGTAATAATTGTATGTGTTATTTACTGGAAAGAGTTGAATTTATTATTATGGACATCATTGTCATTGGGGTTATCACTCTTAATATAGCTTTGCTGAGATGGTAATTCCAAAGCCCAGAGGAGACAACTGTGCTATACACAAGGTGAACATAGAATAAAAATTGGATTGCTGCTCCAAAGAGCTTACAAGGTAGGGAAAAAGAAAAATAATAAAAAAAAATAAAATAAAATCATAGTTTCTGAAAGAAGAATTCATTTGTGATTAAATATCCTTTATTTTCTAACAGATGATTTATAGATGCTTTTAAAACTCTGGAACTGCTCAAAACTCCATTGAAATAAATGCAAAAGCACAGCTAGGACTGATTTATTCCTTGTCATGCGAAATTCTACAGTTTATCCATACCAGAACCATTTTCCGTAGAACTAAAATGAAACCACTTCTGGTGTGAAATACAGCAACTTTTACACACACAGTTTCTTCCAAAAAATAATAAAAAAAAAAATGAAAAAATGAAAAAAATGAAAAAAAAAAAAAGAAAGAAAAAGGCTTGACTCCTTAATGGCAGAAAACAAAGACTATCTTTATCTCACCAAGATTCTTGGCAGAGTGTGAGCAGATCAGGCCTAGTGCAATTATTGTCTTCTCTTGAGTTTGCTGAGGATACTGGCATAATATCTCTGTATTTTTTCCATCTGATCTCAAGTGACCGCAACTGTTCAGAGCTTTGGTTTTCTCTGATCTAAATGATTGCAGCTCAAGCACCAGAGTGTCCCCAAGCACCATGCTGGGAGGCTGGCTCCGCACTGACTCAGAGGGAGCATTCCCATCTAGCTGACTCACCAGCATTCAAGTGCACTGCCAGCGATCCAGATACTAAACTGATCTTCCATCAACATGGGGAGGGGGAGGGAAGAGAACAGATTAGTTCTTAAAAATGAAATACTGATGGTACTGAGTGCATCAGTTGGGACATTTTGCCATATGCAACAGACCAAGTAAAATGATGTAAATGGCCAAGTTATTGAAGTTCGTAAAGCAGATGCTGTGAGAGTTTCTGCATTTTTCTTTTTTTCTTTTTTTTTTTTTCCCATAAGGTTATTTATTACATATTGCATCCAGACAAATTCATCATCCTTTCAATGGGACTGCACAAATAGGGTTTTCAAACTTAATTTTTTCCCCACTCTCTAGACTCTGTGAAATGTGTGTGAGGAGATAGTTTGTACAGCCATTATCTTTTATTAGATTAACTGATACACTTGGTAAAAAACAAGCATTAAGGCAAATAAGGTCTTCATCAGGTTTCAAATCATGTAAAAGGAGCAATGAAAAAGACTATGCTATGTGATTTACTATTATTTTTGGGTTTGTTTTCATGCTAGGTTTATAAAGTTTCTTCCCATGTAACAAATACTGCCTTTGTAGCAGTTTTTTTCATTTGTGTCAGATGCTTTTATGGTCTACAGAATAAAAAAAAAAAGAGAGAGAGAGAGAGAGGGAGGGAGGGAGAGATTTGTGTTTGTTTTGTTTTTCACATTGGAACTGTAAATCAATGTTATCAAGCAAAATTCTGAAGGCAAAGGTACAGAAAAAAATTCAGGTGAAGAAATAGATTTTACTTTGATAATTCAACCATTTCAAAATTCCCAATAGTCTTATTCTAGTGAACTTAATTTCATAGCAGAAATTTACTTCAAATTATGGTAATTCTACCTTGTCAGAAAAATCCTTTTGATAGAAACAGTTGACATTGATTGCTTCCTATTTTGATTTGACGGAGCTAACTACCCAGATGGATAAACAGTCTTCAATGAAACCCCAAGGAGTGCCCCTTCTGACTATATAACTCTGAATTCTGTTTTAGGAACATTTAGAAGGGTGTTTTTGTAGGGCTGCTCTTGCCTCGGTTTGTATGGCTGGGGTTTTTTTGGTTGTTTTTTGGTTGTTTTTCAGTGGAGAGAAAATCAATCTTATTGTTGCAAGTATAACACAAATATTTAGGGGATGAAAAACATAGTAGCAGGGAAGGGAAATCAGAGTAGCAGGAGAACGGGCAACATTACATTTAGTGAATGTTATCCCTTGCACCACTATTTTTCTCTGCCTTTAAAGATGAAAGTTAGAGTGGTTCTTCAAACTTCATCTCTTTGCATTCTATTTCCTTTGCATTTTCCCTCCCTGTCAATAGGATCCCACTAGATTATTAATTTTGTTTGGCTTAAGTGAAAGACAATTGTGTTTGTTAAATGGAAAATCATGTGTCTTCTATTATTCTACGTGTTTAATTTAGCTCATGGACAGAGGCCCAATAATGAAATGTGGATAATTTACAAATCATTTAATTATTTACCTCTTGAGCTGTTAGGCATATAAAGGTGAGATATAAGAAAGTAACAGAAACAATATATTTTAATTTTTGTTAATTCATGCTAACTTTTTTGTGATGCATTAAGAGAAGATATAATATAAAACACACTTTGTAGCACTGCCAGAACATAAACCTTTACTTGCAACTGAACAATGTATAATAATGGAATTCTGATTCACAGCAGAGAAAAACACTGCTGAAGGAAATATTATTTTAATGAAGTAATTCAGTGGGAGCAAAAAGTATATTTAGGGCAGATAAGAAGGCAATAACAGTAGCCAGAGAAGGCAGCCTGAGTCTGGCCATTCCCCCATTCCAAGAAAAGACCAAACTTGATTACACATTAAGGGGAAAGATGTGGTAGTTTGACTGAGAAAGCAAGTCTAGTTTTTTAACAATAGACATTAAGTAGGTGTGGGTTTTTGTGCTAAATCTTATTACCAGAGTTAGATTGTTTAATCTTTTTTTGGGGGGATGGGGGGGGGAAAGTAGGAAAAAATGGAGAAAATATTTGAGTTCTTAATACCTCAGTGTATACTGGAGAACCATCCTTCTTTCTGTAATAACATATGAAGTGCAGTGCACCAGACTGCATTTTTAATGCTTCAAGAACATTACTTTGCAATGAATGTGCTTCAGAAAAACAGTTTTGTTATGTATTTCATTGGCTGAGTTAACACAACAAATACTATAAATCCAGTAATTACTAATTGCCTCCTCCATTATAATGTAAGAAATGAATCATAAACCTTTTATTACTTTAATGGTGGACTACAGGAAGGATTAATCTTCCAGTGAAACATTTTTCATATTTACCTGGTTCCTTGTGTTATACTATGCTCATTTTCTCTTCCCAATCTTCCTATTTAATGCTCTGTAGTGGCCCCTACTGGGAAAGATATGCCTGGAACTTATCAGAAGCCTTGGCATCTGTTGAGAGATCTATGTAGCTGTTGGTGGTTTAGCTATTACCCCTTGGTGGGGAAAGGAAATAAAATTACGAGGCAGTTCTAAGTAACCTTTTACCATCCATTGCTCTGGTTGTGGCATGCACACTATTGCTACAGCTCTAATGCCCCATTTCACGGTGCCTGAAAGCTGGTGTATAGATAAGTCTGACAAAGAGAAACTGAGGAGCATAAATTGTTATATGAATAACAACTCATATAACATATGAACATATAATAACATATAATAATTATTCATATAACAATTTATGCTCCTCAGTATATGAGCTTAAATTGTTATATGTTATTAAGAGAGAAATGTTATATGCAAATATTTATGCAGATTTTGTGTTGATCTCCTGACATAATTTAAGCATGCAAGTGGTTTCATTTTCTTTTCACACAGTGAAGTAGGTTAATAAATCTGGGGACTGCTCTTGAATTTCAAATGTTTAGAGTAGAGTTCTGAATGTCCATTTCATATGGTATTTATCTTATTGCTGTTATTATTTTTGTTATTAATGATTTCAGATTATAATGTCACCTAGAAGTCCTATCTGAGATTTGACTGTATCTGGTAGGAGATGTTTAAATGGATGTGAAGCGGTGGTTCCAGCTCCAGAAAATAATAAGCATAGTGCGGAGAGAAAAAAAGGCTCCTATCAAATCTATGGCTGAATGAGAAAGAGACCTAAGATTTTGTCTAGTTACAAGTTCTCTGTTCTGCACTGTCTCATCCAAAGCTAAACAGCCCAGTGAAATCTTTTACACTACTCACTCTGCACAGAGGATGCTATCCTACATATACAACCCAAATGGTCCTCATTAGGAGAGAAATTCCTTGAAAACATTTTGACTGTTTCAAAACTGGACTCAGATGTAGGAGTAATAGGTGACTCAGGGCAGAAGACTATATATTAAGAGGGGAATAAATCTTGTGCACCTTGAAGCATCTTTCCACCTTTCTCAATGGGTAACACAGCCTTAGTCTGTAATTTCTTATACATACCAAAACACAGATAGGTGCTATAAAAGGCCAACCTAAAGATTCTTTTTTGTTGTTGTTGGTCTGTACTCATATTTGACCTTTCTTTATCACTGAAAACCAGAAGAACTCCTCTGAAACCAGTGGATTTAGGGTATTTTACATCCAGAAGTTTACCCAGAGTCCCATGTACCCAGTTCTGGAACTGGAAAACACTGTAAAAAGGGAGCAGAAGAGTATGAGAAAATAAAACTTAAATGCTTCAATTAAATTAAAAGAAAAAAAACATTTAGGGAATATTTTTTTCCCTAGTCAAATACCAAAAAGATGTGAGAAATCAAATTAGTTAGAACACACTAGTTTTGTGGCACAATTGCTACAAAGGTGTGGGGTGCTTTTAGTTTACTATCCAGACTGGTTCCTGCAAACATCATTATACAGGATCCTTTGTTTACCCCCATCTTTCCAGAAATAAATGGCCAATATGCTTGACTAAATGTTCATATGGACTTTACAAGGACTGAGGTCTTGAAGCCTGGTGAGGTGCAACAGGTGGATGAAACATGGTAGGAGGAAAAGATCATAGAATCATAGAATTGCTCAGGTTGGAAAGGACCTTCAAGATTATCAAGTCCAACTGCAACCTAACCGTAGTGCTCTAACAACCCACCGCTAAATCATGTCCCCGAGCACCACATCCAAACGGTTTTTAAACGCATTCAGGGATGGTGACTCCACCACCTCCCTGGGGAGCCTGTTCCAGTGTTTAACAACCCTTTCTGTAAAGAAGTTTTTCCTGATATCCAACCTAAACCTCCCCTGGCGCAACTTGAGGCCATTTCCCCTTGTCCTGTCACCTGTCACCACTGAGAAGAGACCAGCCCCACTCTCACTGCAATCACCTTTTAGGTATTTGAAGGGTGATTACAATATAAACAGCATTCAACAAAAAGAAAAAGAAAAAATCCTTCAGAAAACTCAGCTTGCCACTTCTGTTGCTGCACTTCCCTGGTGTTTAGAGCTATACACATAAATAGAGCGAATATTTTAATCTCTGGTGACCTCTTCAATCCAGCAGGATGTCATCATTTTCCTCCTTGAAACACCGGTCCTCCTTTCTTTTGGATGTCACGCTATTTCCAATTACCTAATATAATGATAGGTAATATGACAACATGAGATAATATGATCAGACCAGTAGTATTTTTTTCATTGCAGAGAAAAGCACTGGTGTGCTGATGTTTTGATTTAAACTCAGACCCTATTCCCTTTTGTATTTCAACAACTGAGCTTTAGCAGACAACTTAATTTCACTTGATCTATATTTATATCTAAGAAAGTTAAACAACTGAATAAATCAGTACAAATGTTCCTCATCACTGTCCAGACAAAGCACAGTAGATTACAGGTTTCTCAAAATGTGGTTTATTGCTAAACTTCATAGCTTGCATTGGGTGACCATGGAAAGGTATAGACTGCAGGGAGACTGCAGGCCTGGCCTCTCTGAGAGACACCATCACAGCCCTGTGCTTGTCAGAGTCAATTGCAGCCAGTAATGGGTGGACCACCAGACACAGCTGTGCCCACGTGTGTGAAAACACATCTAAGAAAGGGCAGAAAGTGTTGCACAGGGGGAATGGGTGGGTGCATCCTGAAGGAGTTGTGGCCTGTGGGAGAGAGCCCACCTCACATTAGGGGACAAGTGTGAGAGAGAAAGGAGCAGTGGGGAGAAATCATTCCTTTCCTTTGCAGTATCTTTCAGATTTAAAAAGCTCAAAATATTGCAGATCATTTACTTACTAAGATTCAGAACCATGTTGTCACATGGAGAAATACAGTAATATCCATTCTGAAAAGAGTTAGCAATAAACCCATTGTTACAGAGTGACATAATTGGAGGCAGACCACAGCGTTCCTAATGCTTCTCTAACAGTTCATGTTCCAGATTAAATCACCTCTGACACTGTTAATTATCAGATGACTTTTACTGTTTCTCAAATCCTATTGCTGAACACATTTTTCTTAATTTTGGTCATTTGATGTTGGTGTTTGCAAGCCCTGGCTCACAGGAGACGTTGTCTTATGTTTTACTTTGACTGTGTTATACCATCAGTTCTCAGCCAAATCCAGCATTCAGTAATGACAAATCAGCCTCCTGCATAGTCGTGAGAGTGACTACAACTGGAAGGTTAGAGGTGAAGGAAAATGATTTTTTCGTGCTGCAGGACTTCTCATCTCATGAAACATTGTTTTTACAGGTTTTTGTCTTTAGCAGTTGCATCCATAATCTTTCTTAATGAAAAAGAAACCTTTCTTCTAAATTGAAATTTTCTAATTACTTTTTTTTTTTTTTTGAAAATCAGATTCAAAAAATTTGAGTTCCAATGCCTTTGGTTAGGGAGACTAAGGAAGGCAATAAGAGATATTAAAAGCTAAATTCAGTGCTAGCTCAGATCAAGAGAAATCTGTGGATAATCTAGCTGTTCTGTCTGCTTTGTAACCATTATCTACAATCACAGTTCCATAAAGAAGCTTTATATAAGTCATCCATCGTCCATATCACAACATGCTACAACTGTCCCCAGTAGCTGACTGACCATGCATTACAGACGTTAGTTTCTTTACTAAATACCCAGCTGATGTAGAGGGGTTTGAGTGAATGTGGGTAAAAATGCAGATGCATATATATATATAAACAAATACAAATGTGAGCAAGCAACAAGCAATGTAAATTTTATGCATGTCTATCTGAGGTTTTAATGACAGCTCCAGCACTGTCTCAGGGTTAAGGTTCATGAACAAAACAGTGATAAAGGACTATCAACTGTCACAGCTGTTTAAAAAAAAAAAAAAAGAAGAAGAGGAAGAAAAAGAAGGAAAGAAAAGAAAAAAGTTTTTGTTAATTAGAAGGATTTTACCTTAGAATCAAAGAGGCTGTGGATGAAGAAATCTGCAGAAATTATCTAAGGCCGCCTCAACCTTAGCATTTATTATTCAACACCTCACTCATTGCCCTGATTATAAATATTTAATCACTCAACAACTGTAAGTGCTTGTGTCTTCCTGGAGGACCTGCAAGCATTAGAAAATAAAGGAATGGGGGGGAGTGGGGAAGAGGGGGACTAGAAAGGCAGAGAGTCTAAAAGATATGTTGAGATTATGCAGGGACAAGTGAAAAGGTGTGAAGGACGCCACTGAATTGGGCCTTTGTAATCAAGTTGCACGAACACCTGAACACTAATTCATTTTGTTTCTATTCACTGGACTTCAAAGCCATATTTTTTTTATTGCATGGCAGTCTCTGACAGAGGGTGCCCTTGGAGAAAAGGCAGAAAATGTTCTTAATGAAAGCAGAGCCCCGAGCAGCAAGAGGTGCCATCCATGTACCCTCCTTTGTCTGTCACAAAAAAAGCAGGCTAGCTTGGCAGGCTTTTGGGCCTATCAATAATACATGAGAAGAATTACATCCACCCTGATGCCAGGAGAAGAGAACAGCAGAGAAGAGGGTTGTGTTACACTACCCTGAACACACATTTACTTCCTATATGTCCTCCCTCTCCATACAGAACACATACTTCTGAATATAATTTAGTAATGCATGGCTTACATTCTCTCTAAAGGGATGTTGTTACTTTCTGTAACTTTAGAGGATATGCAGATTTCTGTTCAATGCATCTTGGAGGATGCTGTTCCAGTCTGAAATCTTGTGAGATTGGTTATATGAGCTGGTTTTGTTTGTTTTTTTTCATTGTGAGGGGGAAAAATGACGTTAAAACAATAGTTGGGGGGAAATCTTCTTCACTTCTTAAAACTTTACACTGTTTGGAATGTCCTCAGTTTGCCTTAACTGTGAGGATTCTGGTTTAGATGTGAATGTATTTCATGTTCATTTCCTTTGGTGTTTATTTATTCATTTTTTACTCAGCATTGGAAAGAAAAATCAGTATCTTAGAAAGAGTAAGTTTTGAATATACTTTCATGCAAGAACAAGGCACTTCCAAAACCTCAGTTTATTCAAAAGCACAGTGTAAAAGTGTGGATACATGATGAAAACTTTTTTAGCTTCCGTCCTGTAACAAGAACTGCACCTTTGAGGGCTTATTTCTTTCCAGACAATACTGTGCACTTTCCATAATTTCTTGTGTAAATATGTCCTCCACAAGCACAGCCACTTGTGATTCAGCAAAGTACTCAGAGGCCAGTATTTTCTTCTTCAAAGTTTCAGGATGTGGTGTGGACATTGTACAGATTGGCCCAGCCAATTCTATTGCACATAGCTTAGAGTTTTGCATATTTTGTTCAGTTCAGTTCAGTCCAAGTGCTACTCCCAAAGCCTGTAGAAGGAAATCCCTGGCAAGCACTTCAACCTTTAGCACTGAAGTTAGTTGGGTGTGGTGAACCAAGCTCTCTTGTGTCTTGAGGAAGGCTGATCATGCAGTTAAGCTTAGTCACATATATAAAATCTTCCTTGGAAAAAGTGAACCAACTGGGCAGGCAATGCGTGGATTTGTGAATACAGTTCTTCCTTCCCTGAGCGGGCAAGGGGACTGAACCAATCATACTGTTCCTGGTAGGAGTGGCTGGCATCCAGCCTCAGCACCCTGACTGTGTCAAGTCTGCTCCGCAGATCAGCCTGCTCTTCCTAGTCAGAAGATGATGATGCCACATTTTTCATGATGGATCCCTATGACCAAGTAAATGTCTCAGGGAAAGAAGATACATTTGAGGTATCCAAATGCAAATGTTGGTGCTCTTCATTGTAGTGCAGCTGGATGCTGGCCAGAATGTCCAAAAGCTGTGAGTGGTCTCGTGATTATTAACAATGGCCTCAGGAAGATAAAGTAGATGACATAGAAGTAAAGAAAAAAACCTACAACTCCAGTTTATTTAAAGAAAGAATTTCTTTCAGCAGGATTTGCTTTTTTGTGACTTCCCTTTGAGGGACCATAGGGATCTGCAATGGGAGTTATGACATATTATTTGGAGTAGATTATTATTATCTCATCCAACATAGATAAGTAGGAGAGTACTAATGTTGTGCCACATCAGCAAGTTGATACCTCATTATCTTAAAGTGGAAGATTCATAGCCAGCCTTGCTTACTATGGTTCCACCTTTGTATCACACACTGTAAGAGGAAGACAATCCAAGCAACTGTCTCCTGCCTTTAGGATGGTTGTTTTGTAGGAATGCAGTCTGAAAGAGATAAGATAAAGGGAAAGGTATTGTCACTAGGGTACTTAATCATGATCAGTGTCTGAGCTGGAGCTTGTGATGGTCATAACTGGAAACAAATCTTTTACTCCAAATTCTCTGCTATTGCACAAAATAAAGTGCTCTGTTTTCACAAAAAACATCCAGGCATGAGAGCCCATTGACACAAGAGGAGCCTGGATATGACATGATTCCCTTCACTTATGGCTCTCCAGGACCACACAGCACTACTGAGAGATTCAGATAAGGTGTGCGTCCCTCTCTATCACTGAAAGTGTTGTTACCTGCTTGGAAAGCTAACCTACAACCTGTAAATCTTGTTGCAATAATGAATCTTGGCACAGCCTGTGCACTGTCTCCTCTTTCTTCTCCTCCCTCCTCCTCCTCCTCATCTTTTTCTCCTCTCTGTGCCTGGGGTTGGCCACAGCTAGAGCTAAGAGCATGCTGCTGTGGCAGTGCCAAGCAGCCCCAAGCTTCTGCCAAGCAACTGCCTGTTTTGTCTTTGGCTACTGTGTGTAAAATGGCAGATCTAATGAGACAACGTGGAGCAGCTGGTTTTGGCTGTTCTTCTGGCACAAGAAATTATAGCCACAAGTTGGGGTGTAAATGATTTGTACCTCAAAGACCATATTCGCCCAAGTGAACTCCTTTGAAAATTCCTTAGTGGGAATGATTTCTTGGCCCCTACCCCCAGCATATCACTTGTGCCAGACTTCACTCTGTGCTCTTCCCCTGTACTGCAGTTTGCTTCCTGAGGCGTTGTAGGTGTAAAGCCCCACCAGTGCTTAAGCAAGTGACCAATTCAGAATGAAAGCCTTTTGAAAAGGATCTCCAGCCCTGCATCAAGAGAGACCCAGAGGCACAGAGTTTGCCTCTCTGCCCTCTGCAGAAGGTATGTCCTAAAATTTCAGCTCAGGGATCACCCTTTATTCATGCTTTGTGAAAATGCTGGTGGTGCCTACTCTCTGCAAAAAGGCGTAAGCCATAAACATGCTAATGGCAGATTGTAGTTCTGGCTTCAAATGTGGAGATACAATTAACTCTAAGAGGTCTGTTCTTCCCTTGGTTTATGTAGATGAGTAAAGTTAATGGGATTTACACATATGGACATTGAGAGGAAACTTACTTTGTTTGAAATTAATACATTTATTTTTTTGACAGACTATCTTCAAGCTGCAGTAAAGTACACAGTACCCTGAAGTGAACTACAAAAATGTTGTAATTGTTATCACTGTTAGTGCTTCTTTCACCTGTCTGCTTGCTATACCTTTTTTTTTCCCAGAGAATAAAGAAGACTTACAGTTTTGATAAAGATTAAATAAAAACAAAAAATAATTTCCACATATACTGTACTTTTCTTAGTAACATCAGTGCATAATGTGTCATCTTCCTCTCTTCTCCTTGGAGAGATAAAAATTGACTCATTACCTTGCTTCACTTTAATATTTTAGATATATGAGAAGTCAGAGACAGTAACAAGAAAGTCAGTGAACAGAAATATGAATGGTAGAGGTGAAGGAAGAAGGCTTGGCAAGATACAGAAAGAGCAGAAGAAGAAGTGATGTTCTGGAGAATAAGCATACTTGCTTTTGATGGGGGAGGTAGGGACAAGTGTAGTTCTATTTACTCAATTAGCATGTGGAATTCTTTGGAATAAGTTATATGCATTTTGATCCCATATGAGTTATTATACTAGCTTGCCAACATAAAAACATTTGGAAATGCCAAACAGTGTAGTGAATCTTTATAAGAGCCTTTTTGCAATCAATGGTTGTTTTATGTTGCTATTAGAGAATGGAATGATATAAGGCATTGCTGCGTGATATACTGCACCCCAGTTTGCTGAATTTATCAGAGAAACAAACAAGATCATAATAACTCACAAGCACTGAGGGTAGTAGAAACCTGTGTGGGCTTCCCAATAGTTTAGCTAATCCTTCACAGCATATTGTGTGCTGAAACACACTATCATATCTTCACTCCCTACTTCTAAGTCATTACATAATGATGCTTTTAACATACATTATTGAAAAATCTCTATTACAGTTCATCATTTTAGTGAATTTGATTAAATCTCCATGACAGAAAATAAGGTATTATAACACAGGCACTTGCATTGCAAAGGTCCTGCTGTAGTTGAGGCTTAGATGCCTTATTAGGTTCAAACGAACTGTCCTGAGAAAATAATTTGGTGAGAAACGAACTTAGAAGAACTAAAAGCATTTAGATCTGAACAAATTACTGAGTAAAATTGCCTTGCCATGAAATCTTAGTCTCATTGTCAAAGATGTTTAGTCTACTCTGAATGTTTGATCTATAAGGGCTCTATTCAGAGCAACTTTCTTTTTCCACAGTTTTGGCTACAGAGACTCCAAGAGGCTTCTACAACTTGGCACTTAGAGATCCCTCAGCTTGATTTTAGAGCCAAATATTTCTGGGCACTCCTCCTCTAGAGCTTTGGCTCAAGACTTTGGCAAAACCACTGACTAGAGCTGAACAAAAAAAGTTGTCATGCCTACATTTATACCCTTATAAAGAGGGGAGCCATTGACTGATATCAGATCTGCTCAGTCCGTAGTGCAGGCTTGGTGGTTAAAATAGTGACATCACAGAGTGCAAAGAATCCTCTCAGGAAAGCTGACAGCACCAGTAGGTCGTACCCAAATGATTTCCTTGTCCTTGCCTTGATCTGCTGGAAATATTGGAATGGGCTCTGGCACACGAGTTTGTCACAACTTGCGATGGATCTACTTGTATCTACAAATTGACTGGCATGATAACAGATGGTTTTTCTCTGTGCATCTATCTTGCTTAAATATGACACTGCCCTTGATGCTGAATGGCTGCTGGCTTCCACCCTGGAAGTGTCTGTACTTCAGTGTCAGATAACAGAATAAAATGCTCTAGGACTTTTGGGAGGAATGAAGAACTATACAGATATCATGTGTTTCTCATACGGTGCTTACACAATTTATAGATGCTTTTACTGTTGATTTCCTGGTGGACCCTTATCTTCCTGGAATGTTGCAAGATGCATTCTCATCTGGGTCATATGTAGTGATCTGCAACTGCTACGCAACAGGACAGGGAACAAGGCAACTCAGGAGGAGATCCCAGGGAGAGGCAGAAAGGAAAGGACTTGCTGCCTCTGCAGTTACCTCTGCGAAGTTTTACATAACAAGAGTAATGCCACAGTGTCTGTACAAAACTAAACTTTCATCACAGACTGAAAAAGTGATCATTGTCATCATATGTGTTGAAGTCTGTCACAATATCCATCTCCTTGTTGGTCTCAGAGTCACAGATTATTATGCAGCTGCAACAGAAGTGCCTAGTAGACACATAAACCTTTCTTCTGAGATATGGAAATAAATGTAAATGTCTGATTCCCTTTCCAGAAAGGATGGTGCCAGGCAAAAGGCACCATGTTATCCCTCTGCTTTTTACATCTCCTAGAAGAACATTGTCTCTCCTATGTATGAGGAGCCATTTTGGCTTTCTGATGCAATGCATCACACCTTTTAAAAGATCTGCTTCAGAGATGTGGTTGTGATATCCCTAGATTTTTGCCTTTGCTAATGCACCACAGCTTCTTCTGCAAGAAGTTCTGGCCTGCACTCCCAGGGCAGTCATTAGCGTAGGGCAGCACCTGCTGGAGCAGGCAGATTTCCACCTCCTCTGACCCCATGAAGAGACTGTCTGCTTCTTAATCCAGGTGCATCCCCATGTGCAATGTTCTCGAGTTCCAAGACTTTGTGAGCAGCTTGTCACTTGATACATCTGATTACCATAGTTGTACTAGACTTTACATAACACCTCTACATGCATGTTGACACCTCACATGATAGTCAGAGAATTTCCCAGACACCCTTTGCAATGTAATGTTGCACCAAATTCATCAAAGCTGGTACAAGGAGACATAAATCATAGTTCCAGACCCTATCCTGGGCATTTGAGTTGCACGCTCTCCCTAGAGGATAACCAAAGTCTCCAGTTGCTATAGATCTTCTCTTTTGTTGTGGATTTTTTTTCTTTTTTTTCCCCATCCAGGTTCTCTGTCTTTGAGTAAAGCCTTAGAGAAGACAGGGCCTCTGCCAGCATATGTTCTAAATCACTGTAGTTTACCATCTGTGAAGGCTTCTACTCTACTTGTGGTTTAGAGCTGGTGCATCAGGTGCATGGAGTGTAACTGAACTATGGGACATGTATCAGGTCAGAAAACATTTTCTGCCACTCAAAGGAAGCTGGACATGATCAGAACTTTTACTGTCAAAATCGCCTAGGCATGTTTCCTCTGTTATTCCCCTGTGACAACTATTCTGTTAGCTAATTATACTTAATGTAAACAAAGAATATCACCCTTGCTATGCTTGCATCTTCCTTTCAGTCTTGTCTTGTGTTTTTCAATTTTATCATTTTCATAAAAGGTGTATCTCAGTTTCAGCTATCAGCTGCATACAGAATTGTGATTTCCATTTTCATATTCTTAACTAGAAAATATGTTGTAGATTTTCCCCATTATTTTTCCATGTAGTTCCCTTCTGATCATTTATTTATTTGTTGCTCCAGATGGTATGCTTTCTTATTAGTTATCCAAGATAGAAAACAGCATTCTATTTGTGTGGAAGACCACAGTTATGTAAGAAAGGGCTCTGAACTCATTATATGGTATTTTATGACACAGTTTTTCTGCATCTTAGGCCTCATTTGGCCTTTGTTTGCTGCTATGCTACAAGTAGGGCTCATATTTACTTTTAATTGTCAACCACTACTTCTAGATCTTCTTTCTGGATCGTTTTTCAGAACTTCCATTCCACAGTTAATTTCCCTGCTTTATTTCTCGAATCTAGCTGCAGTGCTATACAGTGAAGCAATTGGAATTAATATATATATATATCCAATTATGGATATAATTGGCTTTATATCTTCTGCACATCCACTAACCACTAATTGTCCACTCCTATCACCCACTAGTTCTGTTAATATGTTGCCTGCTCTATGTTTGAGATGTTTAATAAATATATTACAGAAGACAAAATGCTGATCCCTCTGGTGCCCAGGTAGGCACCACTCCTCAATCATTACACTGTGGTTTATCATTACCCTTTCTTTGCAGTCTTGTTTACCCATTTATCCATTAATGTTTGTTTTCAATCCACATAACACTGTTCTCCTCCAAGCCAACTTCAATTAAGTTTTCAAGTAAGGTTTTGTCAAGACACTGTATCAAATGCTGCTCTAAAATCCAAATATATTACATCTGCCACTTTCCCTTCATCCATTAATTTTGATGTTTTATCCAAATATGCGACCAAGGTTGTCTACCAGATTAGGAAGGAATTTTTCAAAGGACTCAGTCCTCTGCTCCACGTTCACGCAATTTACATATATTAAAGATATAGCAATATTTTTGTAAGCAAATCTAAATTGCAAGGGTAAATCAAAGTAATTGTTTTTCTACCACCTTATTTTCACCATCTACGAGTAGTTATTGGGCAAATATCTACATTTTTACCTGGAAGTCAACTGCATGTGAAGACACTTCCAGATGAAAAAAAAAAAAAGTGTGTTATCAAAAATCTGAATATTTTTACTTGTATTAGTAGTTTTTGATTATTGAGAGAATATCCAGAAGTACAACTACAAATAAAATTGAAATGCAATGTAAAAATGCTGGAAAAAAGTTATTTGCAAAGAGGAAGCCTCTGATGATATGCTCATTATTACAATAAGATTCTTATATATAATGATTATGATTCTGTTGTTCGTTGGATGATTAGAGCTTTCTTAAAAATCTCATTTTGGAAGATTTTTTAATTTTATTTTAGTGTCTAATAGTGAAGACTAATTAGATCTTTGGATGATAAATTGTTGCAAGCAGCGATCTTTTTATATTTGAAAATAGTTGTTATTTTTATTTTCTTCAGTCTACATGATTTCCCTAACCCTTCATAAAATATTTTTAGAATGACAATGGCTCAATATGTTGGTTGACTAAGATAATCTATCTTTCAATTTATTTTGGAGTCTTGCCATATTAGAAAAAAGGATATATATGAAATATTTTTTACTACGTCTTCTTTTTTCAAAAGGTGAGGAATCTCTGACTGTTTTGGATAAGGGCTTTGGCCACTGTCAGAATACAGATATTGAGCCATTCTTTTCCAGGTGTTACAATCATGTGCTTCTCTTTAACTCATCGAGAAAAATGCTCAGAAATTTGGCCAGCCTATATTGTGAGGAGTTTATTTGGTGGGGTTCTACTCTGTCCATCCATCCATTTACCCATTCATCTGAATCTCTAAAGCTACTGTCTTTTTTGGCACTTAGAAGCAGCTGAGTTTCTTTTATTTCTTGCACTGCATATGATTAGGGCTAAGAAAAACATGTAGTGCTAAAGTGGCAGTACAGACTCAGAGGAAAACCTGTCTCCGAAGAGCTGTCACGTACCATTTTGTCCAGGCTGCTCATCTAAACTCATGGAGCTAAATTTATTCCTGTTATAACTCTCTGTCTTTATTACAGTTTTGGCCCCTTATGCCTTCTTTCCACTCCAGGGGAAACATTCTTCTCAGCGTATGAACAATTACTGCTGTATCTCCACTGATCTTTTATTTTTTGTATCGTCTTGTGAACTTTTATCAATGGTAAGAAAATTTCTTGTAGCCAGAAGACTCATCCAGAGTTTATGCAATTATTAAAGTTAGAGCACTAACTTTTGTAAGTAATCATAATTTTCACTAGTGATACTCAGTCTGGAATATTCTCAATCAAGATAACTTGACAGTATGCTGCTGGAAAGTGATGAGTTCATGAGGTATCTACAGTGACTGCTCCAGTTGAAGGGATGGATTATATTAACTGTAGATCTGAACAGACTGAAACCTGTTGAATTTTGAAATTTATCAATGCAAAATGGGAATATTTCCTTCTCTTTAAAATATTTAATCTATTTTCCCTCTGATTCAACATACCAACTAGAAAAGGTTAAAAACACAGAAAACAAGTGACCTTCCACTATGCCTGTAGAAATTCTATAACCTCCTAGGTTATATTTGAGGTTCTCAGTGATCTAGTAAATTGTATGTGCTGACAAAGGAATCAGCCCTATTATTACATGTTTGTTCCAATGGTAAAATCAAATATGCTAAGAGTGTTTTGGGAAAAAAATAAGCACACAAAACTCAATACAGATGAGAAATGAACAGCAGTCATCTCTTGTAAAAAGGAGTGATGCTTCAGGACAAAAGAAGACATAATTCAAATCAATATGTAGGAAAGGAAATTCTTTGGATAACTGCAGCAATGGTGAGTGTGCCATATGAGTGAGAGGCTAGAAGATAAGGTTTTTAATTCTACTCTTTCACTGCTTATACAGCTTTGAAAATCTCAGCCAATTAATATCAGAAATGTGAATACCATTTTTGCTTCAAATGAGAATAAAAAGAAAATGAATAATTTACTGTATTTTTAAATAAATAATAATAATAGAGAATATTTAGAAAGCCTTTTACTTTCATAAGGGAAGGCAGGAAAGCTTCAGAATTTTAGACAAGGGAGCTACTCTGAATTCTCATCAAAGTCTAAGGGAGGTATTCAGCATTGCCTTTCATTTATCAAGGACCAGATTTTGCCACTGTCACTCTCACTGAGGACTACCTTATTCCACAAGTGATCTAATTGACTCAGTGTCAGAATTTGCCTCTAATTAAGGATGTTCTTGTGATTAGAGCACAAGGTGCATGTCAAGAGACTTGTCTTTTTCTGTGGTTGTTCTGTAGACTTGTGAAAGTCAGACAATACTACCAAACCAAATGTTAAAATCTCATATTAAGACAGGATCTCTCTCTTCTTTATTACTGAAGCTGATAAACAAAAATTCTGATTTCCAGGGGTCTTAGCATCTCTCAGTCCAGTTGAATTCCAAGAGAAAACTACTGAACTGTGTGTACATAGATCACTGTTTGTCACTTCTGAGAAATCTCCGGACCTTAAGCACCAGCAACATAGACTGCTGGCTGAAGCGATAGAGAATAAAAAGCACTAAGAAAGTAATTGCCTAGATACAAAAAGATGGCATAATTCCAGAACCCAGATTAATGGAAACGTGAATATCTAGTACTGTATTCAGTTACCAGCACTCTAGGGCAGATACTATTTTCGACTCTGGAATTGTACCTTTCAAGTATGATAAATTCTAGACGTGACTGAGACAGATATCCTAATAGAACAAATAATAATTCTGTTATTTATTGTTGATACTATTCTTAATATCCTCAGTAAAAAAGTAATACAAGCAATATAAAATAATATAAAAATCAGTAATAGTAAATTATTTCTCATTTTGCAACCATTCCCAAACAGGATTTCTGCTTACATATGGCTGTTTTTTGTATAACATACACAAGGTTTTCCCCCTGCTCAGTGCAGGCCACCTCCTAGTTGCAGCTTCAACCAGCTGCATTTTCAACTGTGGATGAAAATGGTGAAACCTGAAAAGGGGCTGGAAATATTTAAATCAAGATGGAGCCAGAAAACTCATTGGAGATCATAGAGCTAGACAAATCTGCTGAAAACGTAAATTGAAAGATAACATACATGGAACAAGAGATGACATGCTTTATATGTTAAGAGTATGTAGCTTGTTTTATGTAGATCTTCCTATGGTCTGATAACTGACTTTAAGTTTTCAGTCTTGGGATCTGTTTCTGAAATCAACAGAAATATTAGGTGACCATTGATTCATCCCTTAGCTGATGGCAGTGATTATCAAACATTAGCATGCCATCAGTCTCTATTTAAACCTCCTCAAGAATGAATTAAGCATGGTAACTAAGTAACCTTGACCCCTCCTTCAAGATCCCATTAAGATACAGTAATAGAAGCGTTACTGGTAAACACTCTGCATGCCCTGAAATGAAGAGATTCAATATTCCACACTAAATCACATTCCAGAGGAATGAAATAATGTGGGGGGAGAGTGGGAGGAAGGGAAAGAATATAGAATCATAAACATAGAGTAGGTTAAATTTTCAAAACACCAGTATTCAAGCAATAGATTATACTGATGGTTATCTTCAGTCTCACAAGCTGGTATGAGTTCCACTGTTGTGTAGATTTCATTCACCCTATTAAACTATTGTTTATTCAATTGAGTCTGTAGGTGTCTACCCCTAGATCTTACATGTTTAATTGTTTAATTAATAGGCAGAGTTGCAGTAGTACCTTTAAAAAGATTTCTGGTATCTGTTTCCTTCCCCATTATATTACTGAAATAATGATAACCAGTTACAAGAAATCTTTCAAAAGCAGAAATGGGAATTAACTGCCTAAAACCTAATGGCTCAAAAGAGAATTCTATTCTGTTCTGACCACTGAAATCTTACAAATTTCCTCATGAAACAACCTATCTTTTGATGCTATCTCTTCAACAAAATAGTGGACACTTAAGCGAGATACCTATTGACCCAAGTTTACAGTGAAGTAAATGTATCAAAGCTACATCTTGTTATGTTGTTGGAAACTAAATGTTTGCATAAAATTTTGCTGAACACAGAGAGAAAACGAGAAGGAAAAGAATAGTGCTCGTCTTGATTTGTAGAATTCTGTTTCTTCCACATTTTCTTTCTTTCATGAGAGTTTTACATGCATGCACTTGACTTGGGATTAATAGGTTTGTTAACTGAGCCAGGATGGAGAGCTGGAGAGGGAGAGAGAGGGGAGAAAAAAAAAAAAAGGAAAGAAAAACAGCCTGCAGACAACTTGAAGATGTGAATTTTCTTGGCTCAAGCTTTGAAGATAAAGCAGTGCCCTAGGGACTGTGGTGAAAAATAAGCTCTCGATTAAGCATCAGGCACAAACTGACCAGCCTCCAATCAGATTTGTTCTACTGTGTTTCATTGGAGCAGCAATGTGCTAATATCTTTGTCATTTTAAAGTCACACTGCCTTATTTATTTATTTTTTCAACACAAGAGATCACAAACTAAATCAGCCATTTTAGCTCAAGTGATGGTTATTGATTATTTATTTTACTATTCCATAAATGTTTTTCATTGTCTATAAGCAAACTTATTAATCATTTGCTGCCATGAAACCTCTTTGAATTCCTCATTAATCTGAGCCATATCTGAAGCAAAGGACACAACTATAGCAAACATTCACCTTCCACCATCCTTTCTTTCAGTTGTGGCTTTCATGTGTCACCGTATCCTTCACAACAGAGAGTTTGTTCATTGTAGCAGTTTCTGTCCTGAGACAGGAATCTTGGACCCTAAACAAAGGCTTAGAGGAATCCCAAATTTTGATTCCAGCCTACCATGAGGAATCAAGGAGCTGATGGCAAGGCAGAGTCAGAGAAAAGGAGGGTGAACTTACAGGCCTGTTTTACAGCAGCTGGGAAAACAATAAGTACATGCTAACTCTTGATTAGTAGCTGTGGTGGACTAGAACTGAAACTCCATTTCAAAATAAAATATTACTGATTGAACTATTGGAGTCTTACCATATTACGTAATAAAAATGCTTCACTGAGTAAATACCCTTAGCCAGCATTGAAATACAGTTTAGGTAGGTTGTATTACCTTGCAATTTCCATGGATAAAAGACATATATGAACAGAGGATTCAGAACACAGAAGGGGCCCGGTAACTTCTTAAATTATAGTGATTCAGTACTTAGCTAGGTTTGTCCATGACTCTTCAGATCTTACATCAAATGGATTTTGGTAAGACTCAGGCCCCTGTTCTCAGTACTTAAGAAATTAATTAGTACCCCATATGACTGAATGATTCCAGATGGTCACTGTAACAAGGCTATTGAAACAAACATTCATGAAAACTACACAATGAGATATGACAAGGCTTAATTTAAACTGTAAGATTAAAGATTAAAGCTTCATTGTTTGGGGTTTTCAGTCATAAAATGGATTTTTTTCTATGTACAGTACTTATCCTGTCTGTATCTCTGTAGTCTTTGAGCATCTCCCAGAATTTGATGTTTCTCTCTCTCTCTCAATACCTCTGTTCAATGTCAAATATTTCTACCTCTATTTTACAGGGTAAAGGGAAATGGGGTAAGATGTATGGTTAGCCAGGAAGGGCACAGCTAAGGGAGGAACTCAGGTGTGACCCAAGCTAAGCATACTACATATTATTTCTTCTCTCTTTGTTTTCATGCACAAAATTTGAGAGTTTCAATCTGAGATCGGTAAGTAGAATGGACAGGAAGGTATTTGTTTAAAATTTAGTTCTCAAATACCATATAAAAGAAAAGAGGAGATCGAGGGTAGGCAACTGTAGCATGGGAATTCATGGCCAAATCGTGACAACAACACATCACAGTGAAATTGTTTTTCAACTTAAAAAATAACAGCCAAACGATGCACTTTAAAGTTTGTAATTGTTTTAAAAAAAACTAAAAGTAATAATATGCTGGGGAAAGAGACTTTAAAGATACATGAAAATAATTACTTTACCGTAGAAAACAGCATATGTTCAACCAAATGAAGTAAAAAAACTTTAAAAATAGTCTTTAAAAGTCATGATGAGAGGTTGTGTTTTTATTATTTATTTATTTATTTATTTTGGCAATACAAACAAAAAAATCAGTCTTCCTCCTTCTTAGCCTGTGGCAGCAGTGACTGATAATGTACCATTCTAGCATATCCCTTTGTGATCCTTTCAGTCACAGTGCCATGTAGTGCCAGGAAAACAAAGATCAATCTATGTGCAGTGTACTGTGCAGTTACTCATCCCGCAGTCATTTCTATCACTATTTACAAATATCTGTAACAAAAAACTCTTCATGGTACTTTCTTCAGACAGCATATTTGATAAAATATAAGAATATTGTACATTTTTTCTAGTGCTTAACATTTCCAAACCACATACACACAGGAATGGATCAAATTCAAACTGCAAAGTGAGAAGGTCAAGCAACAGGGGCAGCTTTTCTATTGCAACTTCTTACATTCTTTTGCATGTTGCATTGTTGTATTTCTGAGTTTCCCTCTCCTTGCACATCTCTTCAGTCTTCCCATTAGCACTTCCACCTCTTTTTCAGTTTGAGTAGAACACAAATACTCCTTGGCTATTGTAGGGCATTATTATGCACATCCTAATCTATTAAAGTGTTAAATAGACAAAAAACATTGTCCCTCAGTTTGTTACCTCTCTGAACTTCCTTTGAAGACCTCCTTGAGACCCCAAAATGCTTTTTTCATGTCTGTGGACCTGACTTTTTTCCACAGATGGAAAGACCCCTACATGGCAAGAGAGGATCAGAGGGAACAGAAGACCCATCTCTTGTACTAAGGGCAGTACATTCACAGGATCATAATTTCCAAGCAAGGAAATAAGTAGGTGCCCTATTTGAGAAGAGTACTTTTTAAAAAAAGAGACCTTATCCTGAAAGGAGTACTGAGACCTCACCAATCTGTTCTGTGAACTGCTTCAACTGCGGCTTCCAACTGAGATTGCACAACACCTGAGCATATATACCCCATAAATTAAAAGCTATCAGTGTATCAGTGTAGAAAGCTTTCACATATGAAATTATTCCAAAAAATATTTTAAGGTAATTCAAAGAAATATCCTACACAAGCCGATTACGGCAAAGCATTCAAAGAAGTTGTAGCTGTAGGTAAGAGTTTTGTAATCTTGCTGAACCAAAAACATACAAAGGACCAGAAGACAAAATGGCAGAATAATTGTTTCATTTTTTCTTATTTTAAGAGAGAAAAAAGAATGAGCATTGTCCCACCAGTGAACTTATAAAGCGTAGATAACTTATTTGGGCGGCAGATATGAACTTACCCTGGCCATGCTCTGGGACATGATGTAGTTGTACCAAGGAAAATGATGAATTTAGTTCAGTATATCCTGCCTCAGTGTTGTGTTTATTCAGGCTCAGTGCTGATTGTTTGAGGTCATAAGTAGAGCGAATGCAGAACTTGGGGTATGAACAAGCCATACAGCAAGCCTTTGAGAACAAGTCCTCAATCGATCTCATGCAATGCTAGCATAGCACTTTGGCTTTGAAAAGCTTCATACTTCCAATTCTGTCAGTGAATGGCTACATTTGGAGCAGTAGAGCCTGTGGGAACTCCAGTGGTTAGAGGAGGAGCTGATTTTTTTTGCAGGCAGGGCTGCTGAGTGTGTGTGGCAATAGCTTCCTCGCTCCCCATTCTAAGCAAGAGCTGAGCAAGAGTGAGGTAAAGCTTAACCTCAGTGGGGTAAAATTCCACCAGTAAGCAGATCAGCCTTCTCCTGCCTTTGTGCAAGGCAGAACATTATAGCTAACAGAGATTTGAGCAATATCTTCACAGAAGTACAGTATCTAGCTGCTTCTCCTTCAAAAATATCCTTGAAAACTGTAGAAATATGAAGAACACTGATGATTTATAACAGATAGTGGGAAAGAGCTTGTTTGGAAAGAACGTACTCACCTAATAACACTCTCCAGGCTACGTATAGTGTGTCTAAGGTGTTGTAGTAACATAAGGATATCAGTACATCAAAGATATCATATTTTCCTCACTGGTGAAGGGTTAATATCAATTTGTGCTTCTGTTCAAGTGATTCAAGGACAGGTACAAGCAGGGTTGATAAAAAGATAAGCAGAATATGTGAGGGAGAGAGGGGGGGCTGAGGTGGGGGAAATTAGGAAGATTGTTGGATGAGCTTGCTTTTATCCTTCACAGTTCTGAACACTGGGCAAGTACTTTTTCTCCTAGTTAGCTGTACTACCAGCAAGGGAAAAAAAAAGCCTGAATAAGACAGCTAGAAATAATGTTTTAAATAATCATTTTGTAATTTTCATTCCAGAGGTGTATCCAGATTTCATTGGAGAGCCAATAAGCACAATGAAAGTGAATAACAAGTTAATAGCAATCGAAACAGTAATTGTTTAACCATACGGTCAACAATATATAGCCAATATTAATGTAATATATCATTAATATCAGCTGTAATCCAGAGAGACATAGAGGAGAGGAATTACTAAACATCTCTTTGATTTGTTTCTCACTGTCCTAAACATAAATGATAAATGATAACTGTGGTCCTGATCAACAGACCCCAAAGAAGACTCATAAGATAAAGGGCTCTTACTGAAGCCAGCAGGGATGCTCATGTTGCCAAAATTAGGCATGTACTTAAATACTTCGGAACATACAAGTGTTTAAAAGCAGCAGATCTACATTTGTCAACTGAGCCCAGCTTTTCCTCATTCTCTTTTGGCCACAGCATTTTATGGTTTTGTTTGATTTCACCTCTTCCAGATCAGTAAGATCTGTAATATTAAGGGGTGAGAAGAATCACTTGCTTTTGCATGATAAGAAGGAATGAATAACTGACAGAATATTCATTATCTCCTGAAATAATGACTAATGTGGAGTCCTTCATCAATTGCTGTCACTGCTTTATGTACAGTCAAGCCGACAAGAAATGGGAGTTAGAGCAAAGTGTTTGTGTTTAATTTACAGATGAGAAGCTGAGGAGCAAACCTAGTCATGCCTCCACAGCACAGTTTAGAGACTCTTAAAGGCAGTCCAACTTACATGGAATGAGCTAGTATATTTTAAATTCAGCCCTGTGCAAAGATACAAGGTCCTGTGGGCAGCACCCCTCCAACTGATCATTTTTTATCAGGTCTATTTCTTAATGAAGCAAATTATCCTGGTTTCAATGCCCCACTGATTTAGCGGTATTGTTCAGGATCTAGTACTGTGAAGGTAAGCTGAAGTATTCTCATTCAGCACTGAGTTGTTTAATCACATGCTCATGTGAAAAGATAGTTAAACATAGCAGTTAGACACTTTTTGAATGAACACGACTGTTCTCCCACAACTGCTTAAGGCTGACCTAGGTAGATATGAACAGGTCACAGGAGTAGTGAGTATTACTCACACTGCAGAGCCTGTGCAGGAGATTCATAGCTGTGCAGGAGATTTGCACTGCTTCCTCATTTGCAGTGTGGATGAATCTCACCTTAAGACTGGATGCTGGAGTTGTATTTCTAAAGAAACAGTAAATCCAAGGCAAAGCTTAAGTTCTGGGGCAGCTGAGATCTGATAACTAAGTGAACTCAGCTTATTCCACGATTGGGCTATACAGGTCCATAGCTGGAAAGATTTTTTGTGCTGGCATAAAGATAGAGCACATAGGAAACTAGAAAATTGAAGAGTCTGATTCTGTCCAGCAGTCTGAATAAATTGTTTTATCTTCCCTGCAGCATACTCCTTTCTCTTTTGCATGGCAAGAGGGACTTTAGTAACAGGGTCAAACAGCTGTGACATGTTGCAAAAACATACAAGGGGTAATGGATACAGTTATGCATCATGAAGATTTATCACACTGAAAGAAAACTTAAAGTGGGAATTAAAAACAAAAACATTCCTTCCTCCATTTTTTTCTTTCCATTTTTGAATGACCAAAATGATCATCTTAACATTGCTCTTCACAAAATGAATATGCTTATGATGCTTTAAATCCTTCTTGCTTCACACTGTAAGCACAGGCAGCCTCAAAATGATTTCAAGAGGTAAATCAGGTTAAGAACTGGTACTTGCAATAGATAAGAATCAGTCTAACACTTTGACAATGAGCACAGTACTGTACATAAAGTGTAATGCAATAGCTCCCTTATTTATTCCTGTTTTGCAGAAAGCAGAAACTATTCTTGCCATGCATTACCCCTATTATGTTCCTTCTTGGGAAACTGAGACCTTTTGAATCTATCTTCTGAACCATTTTAACATGCAGCAGAACAAAAGGATCACAGTGTCACTGTTGAATACATTGTAAAGCCAAAGCCATAATTACAAATAACAAATTGAAAATGTATGCATATAGATAGAGAGAAAAAAGTACCATATGCAAGCACAAAAATAATATATTTTTTCACCATATTTATGTTATTTAACCCTCTCTCTCTCCTATTCTTCTTTTCCCTGGCTCCTCTCAAAGAAATCTTTCTTTCAATAGTCTCTTCAGACATGGAAAGGGACACCAGGGGGAACAAGGAATCAGCCTGCATTCATGCAGCGACTAAGGGCCTTGGTCTTGGCCTAAACCCCTGACCCTCATGTCTGTAGCATTATACACAGTGTCTGGTGTGATCAGCACAACCTTGTTATTCAGCCTTTGTACTATGCATATTTAATTTCAAAACACATTCCAATGGCAGTGGGGAAAAATCGCCCTCTTTTAAGTGTATGATTCACCAGCTCTTTAGAGTCAGTTGGTGGCAGATGGGCAAGTGTGAAAACTTCTATTTGTGATCTCACACTATATAATGAGCACAAGCCACCACTGGAATCGCAGTTACTGTATGGAGAGCCCTGTGCATTCACTTTCCTTTCAAAGCTGGTTCTTTCAACTTACACTGCCAAGGTAGATGTACTAGGAGGCCTGGACATGGTCACTGTCCCCAGTGCTTCATGAGCATCTGAGGCTTTCCAAGATTTCTCTGCACCAGCTATTTGCCAACCCAACACACTTTGCTGCAGAGCACCCTCTGTACTTTATACCTTGGAGTTCCTGGCTGCCAGGATCTGCCATTCTGCCTTGGGTACATCTTTATCGGAGGAAGAGTAGTGCCTGATCTTTGCTGCTGTTAATCATCTTCATTATAAAGCAGCAGTCCAGTTTCATAACTTTTCTTGCATTTTAGTCTACATACCCTCTAAATTCTGTACAAAGTAAGCACAGTCTGACCCACAGCTTGTAAGAGAGAGGAGTTTTCACCAGAGTGAAGCATCTAGTTTCACTCAGGAGTGAAACTTCTTTGTCTACATGCTCTGTGAATCAGGACCTAAATTTCAACTGAAGCGTTAGCATGAAAGATGAAAATAATCAAATTTCTTGAGAAACTACACAGAATGAAATTTATCAACAGCCATATCTTAAAGGGTATCATCATGCTTCTCAGTCCTTGTACCTAAAGAATGCAAGCACTGTCTTTGTGCAGTCCATCTACTAGATGTGAATTACTTTTCTCCAGTTAAAATAAGAACCTGGTGTAAGTCTGAATAATAATGGGATAGGAACATTTCTGAAATTGAAATGAAATTCAGATCCTACATTATTATTATTACTGGTAGTTGTTATTATAGTGCATTGGTTTGTATAGGCTAAGCAGGAGTTAGAACTCTATTCAGCAAGGCACTGTACAAACGAATAACAAAATAGTCAACATCTCAGTGATCTTGATATTTCTGAAGTCTCCTAGAATCCAAAAAAATTAAATGATAAGGAGAATGAAATGACAATACAGGAAGGTGTTAAGTCAGTTGCTGCTAAGAAAGCCTAATTTCAGAGAAGGAAGTTTTATTTTCATTTTCTGAGTCCTCAGCACCTTCCAGTTTTTGGCAAGGACCAGAGACCTAATCTTGTGAAGTGCTGAATGCCTCCTGTGATATCATCATCCCCTTAGTGACAACCCCCAAAGTAGAAGGACTAAAAATACTCTAAAACATGAAAGAAGAAAATGAGGTGCCTGAAATTTGAAGAGAAAGATTGTTCTTGAAGGGTTTGCAGCCCAGTTTTGCAGCCCACAGGCAATATTTGGTTTAAAATAAAAAAAAACAACAACCAATGTCGGGATTGTTAGTTTTTATGAATCCCACCCAGGCATTTGGGTATATGTCCAGCTTGAACTGAACTTCACCTTCTTTTTGGCGTATGCATAACATATTTCTAGATAGGTTTACTGCAGGTCAGCACAGGGCATCAATAGATTTAATATCTAATACAAATTATAAAAATGAATAACTATAAAAATTCAAGAGAGAGACTTTTGTACACGGGCAATTTTTAGGAACATTGTACTTCAGGAGAAAGATAAAATATTGGCTAATCTGAAAAAGGAACAAGTTGTAAGACATTAATAATAATACCCTACAACCTTATCTATCATTACGTTATCATTACATTTCTTCTAGAACTTAACAGGGATCTCTCTAGCATATGTTCTTTTCCTTTTTTACTGTATTTTGTGTTCCAAATGCATAAAATATTATTTCTTCTTTGCTTATACTTACTGTTATTATTTGTGGTTGCTATTCAAATACATAAGGGTCTTTTTATACAATCACTGCAGGTCATCTCTAGGAGTTCCAATAATAAGAAGACCAACAAAGAGATGAGAGGAAAAAGAATTTAAGTAAGTGAGACCTGACAATTGATACCAACTAATTTAAATTGAAGGAATTTTCTTCTCCTTCAATCCTTGCAATTAAGAATGTAGTTTGACTGGATTCATTCTAAAATTAGAAAGATATCATGTTAAGCATTATCATCAATCCTTCTGAAGTTTACCATACCACGTAGATACACTGTGGTATATCTTCAGAGTTGACAAGTCAAAGTTCAAGACATGGTTAAATTCAATAGTAGGTTTTCATAATAGATTTTCATCCTTTTCCTTTTTTTCATGCCATCCACAATAAACTTGAGTGTGTTCCGTTCTCAGGGTAGCTGGGGCCACAACCAGAAAGCCAGCTACAAATGATCCCTGTCTGTTTGAAATCCAGACTGATTCTGGACTACCAGCAATTTTATCTCACCTCCAGTTCTCAGCTAGTGGGGAAGTTAAACCAGACGTTTTTATATAATTAAGCTGCGTGGATTATGAGTAATATAGTGATTATTAACAAATATTTTTGAAGAAAGAGAAAGCACTGTGTTCTCTCTCTCAGTAAAATGCCTTGGCCTTGATCCAGTTATTATTATAAACTGGCTGAGCTGGTGTGAAGCCAAGATGCAGATAATTTAGCATGAAGCCAAAATGGATGGCTTTTCTCCCATTCCTCTCTCTCAGTTATAACTTGTGGGTGTGACAAATGTTTCTACTGCCCAAATTTTCAAAACCTCTCATGGATCAAGCATGTGTATGCCTCTGCGGGCAGGGGCGGTGCTAGGGGAGATCTGCCATGTACTGTGTGTTTAGAAAAGGATATGACACCCTGTTTATCATCCTACAAGAGTTTGGCTGCTCCTACATTTTATTTCATGAGGTAAATGAAAAACTCTGATGCACATTTCTCTTCCTAGGTCTTTTTCTCTTCTGATACCTGAGTAGACCCCGGCAAGAAAGAACTCTCTCGGCACAAGGATGCACAAGACTGTTGTCCTTTAGGTGCACTGAGGTTAATGGAAGATTTTTGTGAGCATTCAGCAGAAAATGAGCCAGAGCTGCTTCTCAGCCTGTCCAGACTTCTAGACTCTAGAGATTTTATCTCTAATTCCAATTGCCCCATACAGAGAATGGCAAATAGAAAATTGAATTGAGATTGCCTTCTCTGGCCATGCATGGTGAGTCTCTCTTGAGGGAGTGGTGTATGTCCAAGTGGGGAGGGCAGGCAGGGGCAGGGGCAGGGAAGGTTTCTTCACCTGGAGCACACACTCTTTGCACACAGTCACCTGCTTGGCACAGTCACTGCAAAGAGCAGGCTTCAGGCACAGGTTCTGTAGCTGAGGGCAGAGACCTGATGGAAGCATTTCCTACTGTTTTCCTCCCTTTTTCTCCCCTTTTAAGGTTAGTGTGGTAAGGTGTGTTGTGACCCATGATGATTATATCAGCAAAAGTACCTTGGGAGCATGAAGAAATTGAGGTGATAAGGAGGAGGGAGGTCAGAGGAACGTCGAGACCTGTGTATCTGCAATTGGTCTGAAATGAGCGTATTGGTCCTATCAGCTGTGCCCACTTCTGCATTCTCTTATATACCTTTCCTTCAACATCATGACCCAAAGATCCCAAGCAAGGAAAAGCTTCCTCAGATCTGGGAAAAGCCAGAATGTACTTCAGTGATTGCTCTCCTCATCCATATTGACCTTAGCCAGAGCTTTCCACCTCTTACCTGGATATTACAACAGTGCATGGTCTTCTACTGAGTTCTCAGAAGCATATTATTTTGATCTTACCAGTGTATTTCAGCTAAACATACAGTTTTTAAGTGCTTTCAGACTGAAGTGGATTAACAGCGATCTGTCAGAACAGCACCTTAGGGTGAATCTAAGAGGATAATTAACAGGAAGATCTTCAATATAGACAAGTCTTCCACACTGCATTGTGTTACAGTCTTCCTTGCAATTCTATCTGTGATGCAAGATTTAACTATCAACTACTGTGTGGTCCCAAAGAGTGAGTTAATATGTTGAACAACTGTAGTGATACTGTGGCATAACATGTCTCTGTAGTCCTCCATTTCAAACAGAATCTTGTTCAGTCTAAGAGGCCCTGGAATACTACAAGGTTTAAAATTGTTTATCATTTGCACTAGCATGTAGATGGAAGAGATCAAAGCTGTACTTTCAACCACACTGGCCTCTTCAGTGTGCTACATACGATGAACAGTACCCAAGAGATGCAGAAAGTTAAAAACTAATGCGACATGAGCATGCAGGTGATCAGATCTCTCAGAAATCATCACACAGGTGGTGACCAAATGCCCCTGCTCCTGCCACCATGCATGCATAATGCATAGTAGCCAGCTGGCCACTTACCTGAGCAGATACAAAGAGAACTTCAAATGGCTTTTGAGTAAATATAGATGTGAAAGACAATCTACATGAGCCAATACATTTTCTTTATTTCTTCCTTTAAAGCCAGTGATGAATATTCATTGGAGATCTAACATAAAATAACCCATTCATCCAGCTTGCACAGTGGAGATGTCCTCTGGATTAAAAATTATAGTCAGCCAAAAATGGCTAGAAACTCAAATGTCATACTCTTCGGACTCAGTTCCAGGTTGTGGATACTTATTTAAAGCAAGTTAATGTGTTATTTCTTGCAAATCAAATACAATCAAATGGAAAATAATGGCTTGGTGAGGTTCTCAGTGAGATTGTCTCCTAGATGGATCAGTCTAGATCTCAGTTGGCAGCATGACAATAGCAGCAATACCAAACAGCTGACTAGGATGAGAAACCATGATATTTTCATCAAGAATGCATGGTCATTTGAACAGGGAATTAGTTACATTACTCCCACTCTTAACTAATGCAATATTTCTGAGCAAAGTGGAATTATTATGGCTTAACACTTCAGTAACTAACTACAAGTCAAACAAATGAACTCTGGAGGGTATAATAACTTCATTTTTCCAGTGCAGAAAAAGGGTGTGTTTCACTGTAAACAGATTCCAGTTACATGATTACAGAGGATAGATGCCTGAGCAAGAACTGCAGGGTTTGGTCTGCAGGAGGTGGACCTTGATTCAGCAGGGTGCTTAAGTACTTGCAGAATGTTGAGTAATAAACAGCTCCATGACTTAGAAAACATCTAACTATAGAAGATGTGGTTTAGTGGTTGAAGGCGAGATCTGGGATTCGGGGCTTTACACATTCTAATCCCAAATTTAGTGGTCTCTGTGGTCTTCTCTGTTTTCAATGTGTAGATATTAATCCTTAACTCATGAAAAGTACTAAGCTTTATTACATTACAACATAGTTCACTTTTACTTTTGTTATTGTTCAATCTCTCCAAGTGTTATATTTACCCCCAGATGCTGTACTTTTCTAACTAGCATCATGTCTCTGGTTCATGTCTCGTATTGCTCTTAACCTTTCATCAAAAGTACAGGGGGAAACTTCCTACTGATACCTCTGCACTCTACAGTGAATGGTAGGGTTCCCCACTTATCCAAACAAAGCTGGGACGGGCATAGGAAAACACCTTTCTTTGAGCAAACACGAACAGCAGGCTGCTGACAGATTGACTGGGAACTTCATGAAAGACAACAATTGACCAGAAAATTTTGTTCACTCCATAAAGTTCTCTCATATGAGGACAGGCAACTCCAACATGTATAGGCATCCTTTCAAGATTAATCCAGATGGTAAGGCTAATGCAGCTTACTTGAAACATCAGAAATGATTCTGGGCAATGGCTGATCATTTCATTTAGAAAATTTTTGTTAGTGATCTAGCAGACTACTAGTGTAAATCCCATCTTTCATTCTAACAAGCATGCCTTAGAAGCATAGGAAAGACGGGAGAGGTTTCTGCGCTCATGCCAAAAGTTCTAGCATCAGATCTTTTATTTTGATACCCATTCCTTAGACTAGATTTGTGTACAGTCCAGGTAACAGCAGAATTCAGTAACATTGTGTATTTTAAATGCAGACTAATTTGTAAGTAATTGTTCACTGGCCCTGAATAAATGTAGCCACAACATTTTTAGAAACTTTTTTAAAAAACTCCTATACAGTACCGCAAATTCTGAAAAAAAAAAAGCTACTGAATTTCAGTAATTAATAAAAAGTTTGGTAAATAAAATATGATGCAAATTCTGCAATTTTGCAATCTTCCTGACAAGCACAACATAATAATAAAACATCAGCTGCAAAATATTTTTCAAATAGTAAAATCTTGCATGAACACTATTTAAATAAATGCTAATGAAGATTTGAAGAATAGTATTCTGTTTAAATAAACAGAGAAATACAGGAAAAGTTAGGTGAAAAAGACAGAACAGTTCACATCAAGTGTTTTGTATATATTTGGTACTGTCTTTCTTGCTTGGACGTAGTTATTCTTTATTTTCTCTGTTATTGCTGAATTTTCAAACATCTTTGCACTGGCAAAAAGGGAACTAGGTAAGCAAATGTTGATGATATATTTTGCTAGTTTTTGCTTGCTTGCTGAAAATCTTCTGAAATTCTCAGTCATGAGTGGTGATGAACGAGAGAATGTGGTGGAACAGCATACCAAATAGGATATCGACCTTTCATTAGAAACATGTTCAGCTGACCTACCAGAATATCAGTATACTGCTGAAACCTTGTAATGCAAAGGTTCAGTGCCACAGGAATGAGCAAACATGAGGCCCTACAGAAATATACAAACACCGCAATCAGGAATTGACTCTCAGAAAGGAATCTGAGGAAAGAATTCAATCTAAGTTTCAAACATTCATCCTTTGGTATTGCAATAGGAGGCGTTATTACTTTCCCATTATCTTTTAGTCAGATCTTGATCTGTGGGATGTAATATACACAAACTTACTGGATAGGTCTTTTTCTGAATACACCTCATGTAGAGGCCGAGTGGTTTTAGTTTGTGAATTAGATGAAGAGCTTTCATGAGTGAAGAAGAATCAATTTCTGAATGTGTCCTATTGATTATTAATCAAAAGGTAAGTGTCTATATTTTAGTGTGGACAACATAATGTGACTCACATTCTTTCTTTTGCTATCAACATTATCTGCAATTGGAGTCCTTTACCTGATTAAAGCTCAGGATTAGTCTTTGGTTATTTGACAACTTTTGTCTAATTAGCATAAATGAAGTCTAATTAATTGTAACATTTTCACCAGCGCAGTCCAACAGCTTAAGCATTGGGTTATACGTGAATATAAAGTATGAAAGAAAAGTATATTATTTAATAACTAAATATTAAAAATAATTAAACATATAAATGTATATTTGAAATCTAATATTATCTGTTGTTGTTATTCTGCAGTTGTCCATTCTGAGGCTTCATCTTTGGTCACCAGTCAGGTAATGTATCTGCATCTGTGTCTAATTTAAACATGGTATGTGAATATAACCAAGTTAACCACAATGATTAATGAGCAGGAAGTTCTCTTAAGAAGCTAATACACAGTTCGTTGAATCTAGAGCTTGACATGACATCTATATTTTTCAGTCGCTTTTAGTTTCTCTACTTTCCCTTCTTTTGTGCACTATGTACTGCAATAGGAAAAGGTTATATGGAGAGGATTTTAAATTCATTCCTAACATCTTTTGTTGATAAAGTTTACAATGTTGATGTGATTTCCTCAATAAAGTAAAAACGTTAATATTGAGAAAAGTACAAAAAAAGTTTATTTTTGCAATGTAAAACTTCCTTATTCTTATTTACATTCAAGCTGAAAAAGTTTTCTTGCTTTTTACAGACACTGCTTGATATGGCAGAAGAAGAACCCAGCTTTGGATCATTAGAAACAGCTCCTAAAAATATTTTGTGATGCAGTATTTTAGTAGGTATCCTGTAAAGAACGTTTGTGTTCTGTTTGCTTTTAAACCAGAGTACAAATCCCCCAGGCATTCTTAGTTTGTGCAATCCCACGTGAGACAGTAGCAGCAGGGGACAAAACAAAACAATAGGATTGTATCTGACATCGTCCTTTAAAAAGGATTGCTCACTTGACCAAAGTGAGCACAAGCACACTTACATGTACTGGGCACAAGCCTGTGGCATCATGAATAGAAAAAAATCTCAATTCCTTTTCCCTGGATGTTTTTGTACGTTTTTGTCCTAGTTTATTTTTATCATAAATAGATTTGGTCATATGGAGAATAGTGGAAGATAAGTGCACAGAGCACAAAACATCTGTCTCATATCTAGAGAAAGACTTTAGAAACATATGTGTTTGTACGAAGTAGATTGCAAAACCCTCATGATCCTGAGCATGTACGTGGCACCAATTTTTGCTCAGGCAAGCATGAAACTGTAGTATGAACATTTTCCTCTAATACAGATCAGTGGAAGTGGTATCATCAGATGGTCAATGGGAACTTTCCCTGGAGGGGTGAATATAATTTTACCTCAGCCCAGGCTCAGCTGAGTCAACTGGAAGAATCTAAAAGGGAGGATGCCTATGTGTGACCTGGGAGAACTCAGCAGAGATTACAGATGTTCTTGCTCTATGGAGCACATGAATGTGGAAGACAGGAGGGAACCAGAGAGATGACATGGTGAACATTGCTTCATTTTTCATGGTTACTTACAAAATATGTTCATCTTGGAAAGTCCTAACACAGCCTTAGTTATCAATCATGTATTATCCTCATTATTTTGGTATTTATACTCCATAAAACTTTGCAAAGAAGCATTCTCAAAATTAAAATGTTGACAGTTTTGCTGAAATCCATCTTAATACTTTTGGGTTACATTTTTGTTTTCATCAGTCAGCAGTGACTTGTAACTCAGCTTTGCTATCACTAAATGATGCTTAAGTGAATTGCCTTTACTGTAACATAGCAACTTATTTTTCAAGTCTTCACTATTTTCAGCCTATCCCTTTATCTATCTCTTATTACAATTAGAATCTGAGTGTCTGATACTCTTCTGTGGATTTTAGCCTGACAATAACCCTGTCAGGTAGGACGTATTATTCTCCAGTTTTATAGAAATAAGGAAAACTGAGACTTGTGCAAGGTCACCAAGGAAGTCCTGGGGTCAGCTGAGCATTGGATGCAGGCCTTTTTGGATTTGGATGTGGTGACATATATACAAGATTAGATTTACTAATCAGGCTGTGCATCAAATGCAAATAACCTCAGTTTTTGTACATAATTGACTTCAACTGTTTGCAGTGGTTGTGCCTTAGTTTTTTCTCCTTTTCACATCTAATTCCAAAAATTGTTTGAGCATTACATGGATAACATGAGCTAAACAAAACTTGAATTTTTGATAGAGGTAAATTTTTTTAAACTGTATTATTTCATTTCCATAACATTGTTTTTCAAAATTCATGTGTGGGTTTACAGAGAACAAAGCAAAACTACTCTGTATTTACAGCATTTCTGTGAGACAGAAGGAGATATGTAATGAGCCTAGAAAGGCATTCCAAGCTTACGTAACAGTGATGAAAAAAAATACATTCCAGTGATATCACACAAAATGATGAAAACCATGTTTAGTATTTAAGGCTGGAGTGATGTTTAAGAATTCAAACGGCTGGTTTTGGCAGACGTCTAATTGTAATACTGTAGCATCGCTGCAGGCAATTTTCTTTGATTTAATTAGATGAACTGTGGTATTTTTTTCTTTTTGCAAAAAGGCTTTATTATGTAGAAATGAAATATGTATAAATTTAATTTTTAATCTTGTCACTACAGAGTATGCAGGAATAAGCTGATTCTTTTAATTTATCCTCTTTGTTTAAGAAAAAAAAATTAAATTAATCTTATCACAAATGTTTATGAGTAATTGATTTGAGTTTTGTGCTCCAGTCAGAAGTGATAGAGTTAAGATTGCTCTATGGTTCTGAATTGAGTGTACTGCAACCATCTTTCTGTGCTAAACAAAAACAATTTGAGGTCTCAATTACATTATGTTTCCTCTAGACTACGATAACTTTACGATTAGAGTTTGCATTAAGAAATAGATAAAACCAAAAGATATACTTTGCATTTTTCCTTGGTGGATTTTTTTAATATAGTTGTCTGTTAAGTTTAACTCCAAAAAGTAAATGATCGCCAAAGATTTAATGTATAGTTCATGTTTTTATTTTCTTTTATGGGCCAGCTCCAGAGGACATCATTTTGAGTAAATTGAAAGCCAATATAATTGTAGGTATCCAGCACCACTCACAGAGTCATACGCCATCAATTTTCAGACAAATCTTTCCCACTGATGCAAATCAGTTGGCCATATCTGTTTCCCAAATCTGACTGTAATCTTGCTATGTCCAATATCTAGACCATGGCATTTATTAAATTTTCAAAAATTTATTGACATGAGGTATCTTCAAAATTCTGTAGAAGCAACCTTGCACTACTTTGTAGGAGAACCCAAGCTTTGAAAGCCTAATTTTATGGAACTTAATGAAAAATTTCCACAGACTTCTTTGGAACCTGACATTGTGCTCTGTGTAAAATGTCTGATTCATGATATTTTGAAACAAATTAGAAGGTTTACCTTACCAATAAACCAGTCACCTCTGGTTTCAGCGCTAAGGTTGAGGGCATTACCTTCCACTAAATCTATGGCTTTTACATCATGACACATTTTTTACTGCTCTGACAGAAGTGTCTTTCCAGTAGTGGTGGGGATGGTGGGAGAGTCAATTCAGTTATTATCTACTGTTAAATTGCTGCAATAAGAATATGAAAGAACTTGCTTTTTTTTAATTATTTATTATTATTTGTCATTGAAAAGTGTTGATATACAGTTTGTTCAAGTTTCTTTAGGTCAGATCTGTTCTCAGATGGTTAAAAAAATGAGGCTTTTTCTTCCTAGAAATACGTCTATTAAAAAAAGTGAATATTAAGATACAAACATCATTTTAAATGGTGTACTTTCCAATGGACCTCAATTCTTCATGAAACAGGGATGTACTAGGCATTTTTTAATATTTAAGTTTATATTATATTGACTAAATTTAATCTAAGTACATTAAAAACATAGCTCTCAAAAAGAAATCAAATGCGTAAGTATTCTTAAAATAAAAATTTCAGATTTGCTTGAAATGAAAATATTCTTTAAATATTTTATCTTCATAGAATAAATCAAAGACATCACAGATATTCAAATTTCTAATTCTGGGTAGTTAAATCCAGAGCTTTTTAATTTTTTTTCAGATTTTTTGTATTTGTTATTTTGTTGATTAGGGGTTTTACACAAGTGAAAGGGTAAAATTTTGATCATTATATGTACATTTTATTTTTTTTTTATCTTTGCTATAGTCTGATGAAATATTAGATGTGTTCTCAGAAATGAACTGCTAAATTCCATATTTTTAATGTCTACATAGTACCACCAGTGAGTCTGATTTCCACATGTATCTGTGTTTCAGTGTGGAGCATGTTTGGCTGTTTTAGCCCTGAACACAAATTATGGGACTAGGTTCTGCACTAGCATAAAGTATTTTCAGAATCTATCTATCTTCTGCTGAAAATAGCAACCACTGGTTCCAGATTGCTAAACTTCATTTAGCTATTTATTTATTTATTTACTTATTGCCGTACAGATCCCAGTAGAAAAAAAAAACAAAAACAAAAACAAGAGGTGATTTTTTTTTGAGCCAGTACATTTTTCTTTATAGAAGGGAATGTCTCATCATTTTTTTAAGACAGCTTCCCCATTCCTTTGCTTTCTCTGCTGCTTCATTTAACACAGAGAGTGGGGGCTGGAGCAAATGCACCATTTAAAAATTAGTACAGAGGAGAACGAATCAGGACTGTAAAGATTTTCTTCTGGGATAGCTGCAGCTCTTCCAAATGATAATTCTGCTTTTTTTTTTTTTTTTTTTTAAACTTCAAAAAGAATCCAAACCTCATTGGTAGTGTAGGGAGTTTGATACGAACTGAGTTCAGAATCTTAACCACTAGTATGTGTGTTATAATATGATCTACCATTCTGAGGCGTTGCAAAGAGTAATTATTGTTTGCAAAGCTCTTTGAGTTCCTCAGAAGAAGGATGCTATAAAAGTGCAAAATACTGTTATTATTATTACAAACTTCTGAATGCCAAAAACTAGGCAGTAATAATAGAAGTGCTGAAACAACTTTAACAATAGTGATGTGAACACATTAAGTTGTAATAAAGCCAGAGTCAACTAAATCAATCAAGTAGGCCTTGCAAACTGCTTGTTAGGACAAAATTGCATCTTTTCTAAAATAAATACAAGAGCAGATTCTCAGCTGGTGTAAATTAGCCCAGCTCCACTGGAGTCAGAGAGACTTGGATTTAAAATGAGAGTTGCAGTTGTTTTTTTTTCTTGCTGCCATTGTTCATCTATGCATGTGTGTCTGTGTGTGTCAATGTGTGCGTGTTTGGATGTGCACACTGCAGAAATACCAATGCTAACAAAATTTATTTCAACTTCATTTGGGACAAAAGCCAAAATTACAAAAACTTCTAAGTTTCATTTCAAACAGGAAAAGCTTTTGCGTTGCTACAGGTAAAGATCTGAGATTGTTTCTTATGCCTGACTTGTACTCTATGGAAAATCTCTCTGCATCAGTCTCTGTGGGTGTTATGTCAGAAGAGAGGATGTTTTTGTAACGCAGAAGAGGGACTATGAGAAAATATGTTCAGTTGTGTAAAAGTCAAACACTACTACTTTCTACTTTTATCCTCCTTTCATTGTCTCTTGCCTATGAGATTACCAGTAAAATACTTATCCATCAAATTTACATGATGAACAACAAAATTGATTTTTCAGATCTGAATTTTCAAAATACTTTAAAGCAGTTTCAGTTAAGTACTTCTCAATTTTTTAAAGCACTTCTACTGTTTCAAAACCTGCATAGCTCTTGCCTTTTAAAAGTACATCAGACAGTTAACATCATAATCCTACTGCATCAAATCCGTACATCATCTTGTGATCCTTCAGAAAGATAGGAGATAGTAAATAGAGTATATATGATTAAGTACATCTGAATGAATATCTTATTCCTATGATGAATGATCTTTTTTTCTTGGAAACAAAATATTTTTTATGTAACTGGCCAATGATGTCAGCCAAACTTATGTAGAGAAGAACAGCAGGCAAAGTATGGGAATCTGAGACTCAGTACTTGATCTGAACAGTCTCTCATCACTAGATATAGACCAGGGTAAAAGGAAAAGTGTGGAGAGGAAGTGAAAGTCCAGAATGCCCAAGTATTTGAACTGTGACTTTGTGACTGATGTGATACGTACCCCTCCAAATCCAAGCAGATGGTTCAGATCCATGTTTGAATATTGCATCTTGGGACCATGCTTAGTTCTAAGAGACTTATTATAATTTATTATTAATAGGAGTAATGATTGAAATTGTTGCATTATTTAACAATTGCACTACTTTCATTATTTAATAATAATTATTATTTGCACATGCAGATTAGGTAGTTAAGATTCTTTGCCATAAGAAATGCAAATATAGATTAATGAGTGATTCATAGCAAGTAACATAATTTGATAACTTTTTCCCCTGCATTTAAGCATAATTTACTTTAAGTGATCCTCAGTGTTATCATAGTGTGCTCAATTGTTCAGTAGTGAAGTCACCACTGAAATCACAAGGAATTGTTTCTTTGTCCTCATTACTGGAGCATAGCTTACACAATGCTTATTTGTTCTTTGTCTGCCTCAACAGTTAAGACTGTAATCCCTTCAGATCAAGAACCATGTTCTAGTAAATCTCTGTATAATGCCCCACAAAATGGTGCCCTGGGCTCTCTTAAATACTCAAATTTCTTAAACAGGTCGGTAACAAAAATCAAACTTCTGCTGAAAATATTTCAGGAAACTAAACACGGATAAATGCATTCTAGAAGCATTAGAGAAAGCCTCTGGAAAACTATTTCCTATAAACACGCACAGTGACTATTGAACATAGTAGCTATTCACTGAGTAAAAGAGGGAAAAAGAACAAAAGGATCACAAGCATGACCAATATTTCTTTTTTATTATTATTCAGATAAACGTTTAGATAATACTATGTATATAAAACTTTTTGAATCATATTTAAGCTATAATTAGTTTGTTGGTACTTACTGTGGTGATATTTTCATCTCATGGATGACATTGTGACTCTAAGATCTTGTGTACCAAAGACATATAAATTAAAAAAATTCTGTGATGGATATAGATTTGTATAATACACTAATTCTTTCTCTTCCACCATCTTTACCTCTAAGTATCTATCATCACTAAAGACAGCTGTGCTACCTGTTAAAAACTTGCTTAAGTGCTTGTAGGATTAGAATTTTACAGAAGCCTAAAAACAACACAGGTCCATCCAACTTTGATTCTCTTAGATAATGTAGGCCTAAATTTGGGGTGCAGAATCAATCTGTAATTGTCCTACTTTTTTTTGTGGGAAAAAAATCCCTCAATAAACAGCAGTGATAGTATTTTGAGAAAGTTCTGCTTATATAGAAGCTTTCTATTTGAGCAGACACTGCTCAGTAAGTAATTAGCAGTGTCCATTCTTGTTTCTCTAAGCAACAGTTCAGCCACTAGAAACCTTTTAATTAAGTCAACTCTGTTCCTGGCTTGAGTTTTTTGGGTGCACTCAGGAATGTGAGCTATCAAGCAACCAAGATTTTCTTTCTTTTTTTCTCCAGCAGTTCTTCTAGCTTGTACTCCATAATAAGACTGTGCTCCCCTTTTAAAAATTCTAGTGCAATTTTTAAAATTATTTTTATAGCCTATGTCACCACTGCTACCATCAAGATTCCTCTTTCAATAAGATGCTGATTGGATGAATATGGCTTCCAGTAACTCAGCCTTTGTTTTGTAAAAACATTATTACAACATTGTATAACACTTTAGAAATGTTTCAAATTTAGGCTGGCGTGGTGACTTAGCAGACTAGGGGGCTAACATATGGAGTCTGCTACACACTAGAGACTGTGGTTTTATTGCTGGCACCAATAGTCAAGTCAGGATTAGCAACCATGGTATTTTCAGCAAGATCTGAGATTACAAGGCCTCAGGTGTGGTTGCCTAACCCTTTCCAGAATAAGAGAAATAGTGATGAGTAAAAACAAAGACGGATTTGGTATAACGGGAGGGACACTTTTGCTATAATGGCTACATTTTTCTTAGGATTAAATCATTTCCTTTGTTTTCCATTAAAATAATCAAGTAGTGTAAAATTCAAAACATACCTCAAATGGTAGCTCTTGCTGCGTACAGAGCCATCCTTCAGGACAGTGACCCTGTGTGGGATGCCACTGGCACCTCTACTTGTCTTCTGCTGCAGCTGTGAATGTGCCAGACCCTGAAAAACAAAATGAGAAGAGAGAAAACAAGCAAACAAACAAAAAGATTCCTTTTCATATGAACTCAGTGCGGGCAGGATCCCAAGCAAGATGTCTCTCATCTCAGCCCTGTCTCTGCTGTTGAAAAGTAGAGAAAAAGAGGAAGAACTTTCTTCGGAAAGACAGACTTGCTGAGAGTAGGAATGATACACTTTAGGTGTTGATTATGGTGTAATAACTAGTGGGGAGATTTCATTAGAAACTAAAAGAATGCATCTGTAGGAGAAAGTGAATCGCATTAAAGAGCTGCATAGAGACTTCTTTGTATTTAATGGTGGGAAGTACAAAGTGACAATATCAGACAAAAATAAAATAAGAGGGAGAACGCATTCTCTATCTTAAAAAAAAAAAAAAAAAAGTGGCAGTAAAAGCCAATAAAGTCCTTTATTTGAATGCCATTAGTGGGTTTGGCAGCCATCCGCGCCATCTACTTCAGAGGAGCACTGCACAGATTAAGAGAGGCTGGATGCTAATTTGCACATATGGAAATGCTTTTTCTCGCCGTTCCGATGGCTCTGTTGTGGACAGATGGAATTAGTGAGCACTCCAAAGCCGTGAAGGCAAACACATAAAAAAAAATAAAAGCCCCCTCTCCTTCTTCCTTCTCCGTTCTCTCTTTCTTTCATGAGAAACTTCAGACTTGAAATAAATAACATTAACAGACCGCTCTCCCTGGCATTAACAAGCCATTTTATCATATTTCAATTGCAAATCATTTTTTAACCGGGAGTTATAGTCATCCTAGATAGCACCAAGTGTGCCAAAAAGGATTGGCAAATTAAGGACAATCTTCAGACAAATTTGGCCTTATATGCTGTATATAAATCCCTCTCCACTTTAGATTGTGCCTTGCAACCCTCCCTTTCCTGACAGTGTTCAGTAACTATGAATCATATTTTCTCTTTTTACACTTGTTGTACAAGTGACACTTTCATTTATGATGAGAGTATTTTTCACTGACACGTGGGGCAGAAGGCAGCCTTAGGGGTGGAAGATGATGATAAAATATCTCCTGGCCAGGACCAAAATTCAGCTCCTGCTTTTCAGACAGCACAATACCCATTTCACCTGTCTGCCTTTGGACTATCGGATACTCTGTGAAGAATCTGCAGGCAGGAGGTGGATGTAATAGAGCAGCCTGGACTGTTGCCCAGGAAGGAAGGTGTAGGAATTCTTCCTTGGGCTTTCCCCTGGGCAGCACTGCTCCCCACTGACTCTGAAATAGGGCTATGCCTTCAACATGATTAAAATACTGTAAAAAGGATTAATCCAAGGAGACAAGGATCACTTTTATCTTGCTAATTTACAAGGGGAATTTCATATGCACCTTATCTATTGGCAGTCAAACAAAGCAGATGCATCATTCTTTAAGGCAGCCGAAAGTCAATGACCTTTGTTGCCAAATGTCTGTCTAGCTATTTTTTTTTCAATTTCTTTGAAATCAGCTGGCACCAACACTTAGCACCCGACCACCCCCCAAAGTTTGGATGAAGTGAATGCCGGAAACTGAATCAAGATTCAAATATGGTAAATATTACCTCTCCTTCTTTCAGCACTCTGCCTGTGGCTCACTGCCACTAGCAAGAAGTTCAGTCTCGCAGGGACAAAATTCTGTTCTCCTTTAAGCTACATAAATCCACTAAACAAGGCTGGATGCACTCCTAACAAAAGGCAAAGGAGGGTTTTTGTAACCAGCACCTGACTGTGACCTTTCTGTTACAATGTGGTGAGTGGCTCAAAGGGGAATTGAGGTATCCTAAAGACGACTTCTGTCTTGCTTTTTCCTTCTCCATTGTCTTCATCCAAGTTCTGAAAGCAGAGATGAAATGCACCATTTACTTGACTCTCACTAAAGGATCAGCTATGAAAAAGCATTTTGTCGCCAAGTGATTTTTTTTTTTTAAGGGCAGTATTCTGAGCATGTTTCTTCGGTGGCATCAATCACGGCTATCAAGCAAATTGGAAACATGTGCACTTCAGGCAGAGGAACAAAATGTTGTTTGTGATCAGTTCCACTTGGTTATTAGCTTTATTCTGAAGAACTTCACAGTTTCTGTAGATGATACCAAAGGAGAAATGTAATGAATTGCCATCAAAAATGGTGACAGCACTTCTTCCTTTCTTCCTCTCTCTCTCTTCACCCCCCACTCTTCCCTCCCCAATTCTTTCCCAAGTGCTCTGATGCTAGAGGCTGGAAGGATTTTGCTTCCAAAGAGCAGCATGTGGCTCTGGAGTGACAGATTCCTGACTGCTGCTCCAAGGCATTGTTCACAGCAAACAGCAAGGCTCTGACCTCTCTGATCACATAGCTGAGAGAGGAGGGGAGCATGCTACTCTTACTCCTCTCTTTGTGTACAGTGCGTCTAATGCGGACTCATATTATACTGCTCTCTTCCTTTAGAGAACGAGGCCCAGTCTTGAACATTCTGTTCAGGCTAAACTCTTACTGAAGTCCATTGAAGCCAATGTCCTTCAAGAGGCTTACTCCTCGTGTGCTTCAACGATGTGTAAAATGTATCTTCCGATTTGCATCAGAAAAAAATATTTCTTCCCTCCACCTTGCCGTACTCCTCTTTGCTCATTTTGCAGCAAAAGAGCCCTGATGCTATTCTATCCTCCATGATGTTCCAGTGTTTTGAGAGGAGTGTCATTGTTCCTCTTTTCTGTGACAGCTATAAGGAGGAGGAACAACTTGTTAACCCTCCTTTCCCTATATAAATCTAGTTGCAAACATACCTTTTAAATAGCCCTTTGCTTTATGACAGTTTTATCAGACAACTAAACTGAGATCTCATCTCATTCTGGATAAGGCACTAGGATAGTGATTAGAATCCAGTCCTGGAATCTAGGAAGTCAGGGGAAAGACTGCATTCTTTGCAGTAAAGCTGGGATTTCACTCAATGTCTTTCAATGGCTTTGAAATTTAATCCCAACAGAAGAGATTTGAAATTGCTGCTATTATTCACAGATAGCAGGCCCTTAAAAAATCTGAGCTTCAAGGAATTGCATAAAAAATAAAAAATGCATAATGATCTTATAGACACAGTTGAGGCTTGTGATTTAAGATCCAATGAAATACTTGTAAAAATTAAAGCTTTGGGAAATGCTGGTGAAGATTCTTAAAGCTGGAAAGTTTCATTTTTGCAGAGATTTTAAAGGAAATTTCATGGAATTTTTTTTTTTTTTTAAGAAAGTATATGTTTTCTGAAAGTTAAGCGCAGGGTATTTTCAGAGGAAAAATACAAGATTCTGTATGGGAGGATGAAGGAAGCTGCAAATTCAAAGAAAAATTGGACCCCTATACATTTATATTGAGGTTTTTTTTCCTATTACATTTTTGTTTCTCTTCAGTTTTATTCACTTATTTATTTATTCATCTAAGAAAATGCAAAAATGTTGATTTAAAATTCCTCCCAAAAGAGAAATGTGAATAGCAGAGTGGTAACAGGATTCAGCATCACCACTCTGCTGTGAGTGCTGCTCCAAAGGTAGTGCACAGTTATCTTAACAAAGATGAAAACTCCATACTGGATTTTGATATGCAAACAAATACCAATTTTGTCCTCGTTGGGGTAATACATAGTGACTCTTTTCTGAGATCAACAAACAGTACTTCCAGATGAAGCTAATTTCTGTAAGACACAGAGTGGTGATTCGTGTAATTGTCCTCCAAGCCTTAAGCAGGGAGGCTCTTTCCTTGACTAGGAAGCAGACAGAATCACAACTTCATTGTTCTTTTGACTTCTGATACTTTTGACCGTGAGGTACTGTAGCCGTTCCTGAGAAGTGGGGCAAGGAGACAAAGAACTGCGTCAAAAAGTATTGAATTTTTTCCTGGAGGGATACATCACATCATGCTCAGTATCCCATCCTCTGCTGACCCAGCACCAGCCTGCTGATGCAACACCAACCTTTCTAAAGAGAAGAGGGTTCAGCAGACACTCTCTGAACTGAACGATTCTTTGCAAGGCCTTGCATACTAACTAACTCAGTACTCCTTCCCTGTCTGTGAGTTCCTACTGAATAGCTTCATTTGGATTTCTTTGTTTCTGGACACTTTGTGTGGTTTCTTGATTCCAGGCAGTTGTTCTTACAGCCAGAAACGTGGCCCTGTTGCAGGGTGCAGAAAATACGGTGTGTGCTGGCATGAGCTGATTCTTGTGTTTTTATCCAAGAGCTGATCCCAGCCAGTCTTTATTTGTGTATTTGAATTTATCTTCTGTTAATAATTTAAACCCATTACCCAGAACCGAGCAGTGTCACTTTCAAAGATGAGAGGATTGTGAACATTTGGCATTCTGTCTGTCCACAGAAAGCAAACAATTAAAATGTTTTAAAAGAAGTCTAATTAGAAAGCTACATAAAAGTAATAGAGGAAGCATAAGTTGAAGGATCATCTATTACAGAAATAGTGAAGGATTCTTGGAACTGCACTGACCATAAGCTCCTGTAAGCTACAATTTCAATACAGAGTTTTAAGTAAATTCTCTTTTCAGCTTCACTTGTCCCACATGAAAGAAAAGCTAACTTTAACACAGCAGACGAGAGTCCTTAAAATGAAGCAAGAGGAATTTTTTCTGTAAGTGAAACATCATGGGGCACATCAGAGTATTTAATAGTATTTTCCCTCCAGCTGTTTTTATTTATCTTTAAACTTCCAATAAAAGTTATGTTTTATTTCAAGAAGCAATCCATAATAAACTTTTCAGCTGATGGTAGTGGTTAGTGCCTGTGCCACCAACAGAGGTGATTAATTCTTTGGAGAAGAAACAAAAATGACTATGTGGCACCTATCACAATGAATTTAAATGAGGGCATTTGGTCCCTACTACCAATTAGCAGATTAGAGGAAACAATAATTTCATTCCATTGCTGTATGATAATGCTGGGAACTTGAGATGGGGTCAGTTTCTTACTGGAAGGCAAACTCAGAGTGATTCCATCGGAGCGGTCCAGTACATCATTATTATTCCATGGTAATGATATGCCTCCCTGAGCTGAGTAATGTACAGGCATGGAGTGACGGACAGTTCTTGTCCTACGAACATATTGCTTTGTGTCATTATGGACATACATATCCTTTTAACTGTCAATCAAACCTTTGAATGGAATGAGATGTTTTACATGTGCCAAACTAAGCATATGTTGAAATCCATACGGGATATGGGCCTATATAAGCATGGACCAAGGATGATGAATTTAAGTATTGTTTATTACACAGTAAAACTACCATTCTTTTCACTTTATATAGAGATCAGAAAAACAGCGAGGCTACACATAAAATCTTCTGCTAAGACATGACTTCATTCAGGCCTGTAGCCACAAAAACAGCTCCTTTTCTGACCCCAGGTCTCTTTTTCTTGACTTCAGCATGCTGCTATAGCATCCTGTCTACTCCCAAAGGTCTATCTCATGGCTTCATGGAAACTCCCTTTCCCAGTACTGAACTAGTACAGATGGGCTGAGGCATTAATTCTGCTTTTGTCCAGCTGCTGACAAGAAGGAGGAAACTATTGAGACAAGCTCGATTAGAACCAGTGGCCTCCAGAGCTCACAGCACTGCCAGTTTCCACTGAGACAAAGCAGAATACTTATCCTGGTCAACACTCTCAATGCTGACTTTGTTGTGGGTCTTTTTGGCCAGGCTCTGAGCCTATTGTTTGGTGTAGCAAATCTGATTTATGTCCACAATGCTGAACCTCTTCTGTATGGAGTTGCATACTAAAACCTCATTTTGATAGTTGACAGAATATGTTTAATTATTGACTGTGATACATGTCCCTGGAATAGGAAGGGCCTCCAGGAAAACATTTTTTCAGGAAGGTTGTTGAGCTGGAATATTTGACTTCACTGTGGTTAGGATTGGGCCCACTATACAAATATTTGTACATTTATTTTTCAATTTACCATCCATCCTGCATTGAAGAAAAAAAGACCAGCTAATGGATCTCCTTCTAGCTGGTCTTCCATTACTCTCTTATGTGCAGACTCATGTATCACACTTATTATGAACCTGTATCGTGTTCACTGTCTTACAAAAGCACAATAAAGAAAAAATAGTAATGTATGCCACTTTTTTACCTGTCTTCCTGCCACATGAGATCTTTCTGAAGTTGAGTGCATTGTTTTAGATTTGCTAATCTTACATCCATGAAAGGATTGCCTTGCACATGTGTGTGCTATAAGAGATGATGTTAATGACAAGCTTCTGATATTTCAAAACGATATGCTGAGGAATTGAGGTTCATTCTAACACTTTGGGCCAGTTTGCGCTAGTTTTCTGTGAAGTTCCCTGTTCTACAGAAATGACAACTGCACATTCTCCTTGTGGAGAATCCTGTCAGCCAGCGGCATGAAGTTGCCAAGGGCAGCCTAGGGACTGGTATTTCACTGATCTTTTAATAATAAGAGCCTGGGCTTTGTGAATAAAGGCCTTCAGACTAGTGCAGAGTTCTATGGGAAGCCAGTGGAGGGAGCAGAGGGATTAGAGGACTTGGGAAGGTCTGCAGGAGTTTGCGTTTCTAAGTAAAATATACAGCAGGAGCCAAAGTTTCCAAACTACTGAAACTTGCTGCTCTTGGATTTCTTATTGCCATTCAAAAATAATCGGTTTTTTTTTTCTCTAAGCATAATAATAAAAAAACCTATTCTGTGCCAGATAGCTACTTATTTCTAAGAGCTGGGAAAAAAAAGCCAACATACTGGGAAAAAGGCCATATCACACTCATCTTTAGGAAGGGTAGAAAGGATGATGCAGGGAACTACCAACCTGTCAAACTCAACTCTGTGCCGGGGAAGATCATGGAGGAGATCCTCCTGGAGGCTATGCTAAGGCATATGGAAGGGAGGGAGATGTTATGGGATAACCAGCATAGTTTCACCAAGGGCAAGTCCTGCCTGATCAAACCTGTTGCATTTTATGGTAGTATAACTGCATCAGTGGACAAGGGAAGAGGCACTGATGTCATCTGTCTGGACTTCAGTAAGGCCTTTGACACGGTACCCCACAAAATCCTTCTCTCCAAATTGGAAAGATATGGATTTGACAGGTGGACTCTTTGATGGATGTGGAACTGATTACAAGATCATACCCAGAGCGGTGGTCAATGTCTCAATGTCCAGATGGAGATCAGTGATGGGTGGTGTCCTCTAGTGGTCAGTGCTGGGACTGGTGTCTTTAATATCTTCATGAGTGACATCAACAGTGGGATTGAGGGCATCCTCAGCAGGACTGCAGATGACAACAAGCTGCATCAGCACTCCTGAGGGATGGATCCAGAGAGACCTAGACAGGCTTGAGCAGTGGGCCCTGGAGAACCTCATGAGCTTCAACAAATTCAAGTGCAAGGTCTTGCACCTGGGTCAAGGCAGTCTGCTATCAGTAGAAGCTGGTGGATGTAAGGACTGAGCACAGCACTGCCAAGAAAGATCTGGGAGTACTGGTGAATGTCAAGCTGAACACGAGCCAGCAATGTGCCTTCACAGCCCAGAAAGCCAACCGTATCCTGGGCTGCATCAAGAGAGGCATGGACAGCAGGTTGAAGGAGGTGATCCTGCCCCTCTACTTTGTGCTTCTGAGACCTCATCCAGAGTATTGCATCCAGATGTGGAGTCCTTAGTTCAGGAGAGCTGTGGACCTGTTAGAGACCGTCCAGAGGAGGGACACAAATATGATCCAGGGGGTGGAACACCTCTCCTACAATGACAGGCTGAGAGAGCTGAGGCTGTTCAGCATGGGAAGAAAAGGTTCTGGTGAGGCCTTTAAACACCCCAAGGACAAGGGGAAATGGTTTAGAACGAAAGGAAGGGAGATTTAGATTGGATATAAATATGTTATTTAAAATAAGCATGATAAAGCACTGGAACAGTTTGTCTAGAGGTGTGGTGGATGCCCCATTCTTGTAGACATTCAAAGTAAGACTGAATGGGGCTCTAAGTAACCTGATCGAGCTGTAGTTGTCCCTGTTCATTGCAGGGCAGTTGGACTAGATGCCCTTTAAAGGTCCCTTCCAACTCAAATGATTCTATGATTCTATGATTCTATGAACTAACGTTCCAGGTCATAGGGTGAAAACTTAACTCTTTTGAACTTGGAAGTCATATTACTACAGACCCCAATTATGGCCACAGTTATACAGTGGACCATTAATTCAACTGGATGTTGGCCACAGGAACTGGTATATTCAAGTTACAATTCTGGGCTTCTCTGCCATATATCATGCAGTCTTCACAAATTACATATGTCCACATTCACATTTTCCAAAGGAAAATGTAATTTTTCTTGGCCTTCTTATGACTGTCCACATCCCTCTGACCAAAATTAAGCATTACTAGAAACATTCCTTTTTACCTGCCTGAAGTCAAAAGCATGTTTAACAGAGTAGCTCACACAACATAATGAAAATAGGTGTTTTTACTATGGGCTAGCTTCAGCTTTCAAATTGGGTCATATTTTCATAGACAGCCCACCAAGCCTAGCTTTTGGACATGTAAGATTATTCACTGTTGCTGATACTTAAAGATAACACTGCATAAAACATTATCATATTTTTGCAGGAAGTACTTCATTGATTCACTGCCAAATCTGAAGTTCCTTTTATTTGTTTATTTTGGCAGCTGTATCCCTTCAAAAAGTTTTCTTCTGTATTTTAAAATGCTTAAGGGTATCCTTTTAATTAAATTGTTGTTTGGTGCACATGATACACCATTCTTTACTTGCTTAAAAGCAATATGTTGAGAAAAAAACTCCCCATCTGCACTGAGGATTTAATGGTAGGAGAAATCATTTCAAAGTTCAATTTTTTTTTCAAAAGTTTGTCTGTGCTCTGACTTCCTATCTTGAGACTCTTACTTTCTGTCTTCAGATTGTCTAATTCAAAAAAGTCAGGCCAATGCTCCATTACCTTGAATGGAATAAAACTGAGTCATACATTTCTCACACTTAATCAATATCCAAGGAAATGTAAGCAAAAAAGAATCATAGATTGCACCAGGTGTTTCAACTTCCTCATATAAATAATATTCCTCATATATAAATAGGAGCCTGTATTAAAAGATAACAAAATATCTCTTAAACTCTGTTGGAGAAATTATTAGTCTTGTGGATATCTCAGTGTCCTGGTCTCTCCTCTTCCCCCTTACACAAGACATGCACTCTCCTCTGCTTTTCTGCAAGTGAGCCTGTGCCTTCTCTCATTCCTTTTTGCTTATTTCTTTGATGTGTATTTTAAGAATATCTTGGTAGAAAAATTGTTGAGTAATGCACAGAGGTCATTTTTTTTTTTTACCTTGTCAGTTCTCAAACTTTTGCATGTGCTATACGAACTCAATGCTAGGAACCTTGAAGGAACTTCAGATATTGATTGGTAAATCCAAACCATGGTATTTCTGACAAGCTGTAACTCAAAGGTAACTTGAAAAAATGACTTACTTTCTTTGTGCTGCTTATCTCCATCACAGTGACTTCTGATTAATCCTGACTACATGTCAGACCAAAATAATACTCCATCACAAGTTAAAGAGAGTATTTGAAATGAAGAGAGATCAAATAAGAGCTTACAAGGGGCTTGGTTGTGATTTTAACCATGAACCATAATTAAGGTTCCATATCCTTGTTATTCCATCAGTCCAAAATATTGTTTCATCCATTGTTTCCATGGGAACGTCCTGATGTGTGGCATTACCAGAAAGAGTTCAACTAGTGTAAAAGGTAGTGGTTACTGGCACAACACAACAGCAATTCTGCATGATAAAAAGAATATCACTTATCTCACCTTAGCATGCAGGCAGACACAGGACAAGGGAATAGTTAGAGTTTTAATTAAACTTCTTATGTACTCCTGTTTCCATGTAAAAGGTATATAGCCAAAATGCTGTTTAGTTGCATAACTCATTTGTTCAAAGAAATGAGTCTCTGGGAGTACATTTTCCTCTATTAATGCTTGAGTTTAGTATTAACCTGAGTGCTTAAATGAATTTGCTGATCGCAGCTATGGCTCACATAGACCTTATTCAACATCAGTTACACTCACCATTTGGCACCTGTAGCAGTGTCTGCTTAAAAGAAGTCTAACTTTAAAGCAGTACACAGAGAGATTTTCTTTGCTCTTTCCAGATGAGTTTAGTTTCCACCTTGAAGTTGGGTTTAAAGTAAATACACACTGAACAGGAGACAGAATACAAGCTTTGCCTTCCCACTCTCTGGCTCACAAACAGAGAATTTTAGTCTCCAAACTTTCATCTTTATGAACTCTTTACAATAACAGTTTTGTGTTTGTTTAAACAATGTTCTTTTTTTTACCATTTAAGTCAAAGGCTATCTCCTTATATAGTGCAGATTGTTTAAAAAATGACCCCTTGTTTAAATGGGATATGACAGTCTAATAGAGTAGCTTCTAATCATCTATAGGAAAATCTGGCAGCACTGCATAAGCTGGGTACAATGTCAATCAGACTACACCCAGAGTAAGGCTCTGCTTAGCATAATTAAGTGGTCTCAAGTCCTTGATGAGCAAAGAAAAATTCTAGCTTAGTTAGGAAAAGAAAAAAAATATCATGCACAATTCTGAATTGTGGTAACTAGAGACAGACTGGAGCTGCCAAATTTGGATTCAGAGAGCTGGTTGGAGGGCTATTTAATGTTTTAGTTTATGCCAAACTCAATTAAGAAAGGAAAGGAGAAAAACATTATTATTATTAAATGAATGGATGGTATTCTCTGTATAATACTGTCATTTCCCAGAATACTAACTGTCTGTAGCAGCTGGTTGACTCAGGAAGGCAGAGGCCAGAATTTTGTATCCTAGCCCTCTTGAAGGTGTTTCTTAAAATAAAGATATAACTGCTTTTCAAACTTTTGTAAGTATTTTGGGTTTTAATTGAACATGTGAACATGCATCCTCAATGGAATATCAGGCTTCTATTACTAATTTAGAAGCATATCTGTAAGTACTTAGGAAAGAACTTCATGTCTTCACAAATAAGCCAACAAATCCTGTGCATCTGATTCAAGGAAGCTGGACTCGGGTTTCTCTGTGGACTCATCGGGTCTAGGATTTCACTCAGCACCTGATAATTGCACCAGTCCTGTTCATCCTCCTCCACTCTTGAAAAACCAGCATGCAATCACCAAGGTGGCATTGCAAAAGAAGTTTCCTCAGAAGGAAGGAAAAAAACTAGGCTAAAATAGTGCTGACATAGAGGGTACAATTCCAATGACATCAATGGAATCTTGTTTATTTACATCAAAAGAGAATTCGGAAAATCTTGCTGGCTTTGTCAGAAGCATGCTAAAAAAGTTTAAAGATTGTTTAAAGACCCCATTTTAGCTTTGTTGATTACTCAATCTCTGCAGTCATTTATAGCTCCAATTCTACAAAGTAAGAGAGATTATCCCTTAATTAGGCAATTTTATCCTTGTAACATCTTCAACAGGACTAGATCATCATTAAGGTTTTTTTTTCTCCCCTTGCAACTTTCTTGAATCAGCTTTCATGTTTCTCTACAGTTTTCTCTGGTGAGTTGTTGATCCAGGGACCAATGAATGTTAGTAATACATCTATTTATGGCCTAATCATTATGAATATTTTAAAATATAATTCAGAAAATTATTTCCAGGCTGTGCACTCAAAAATGCCTAATCCCTACAAATACTCAGAATATGTGTTTGGGAAGTTCATCTGTGATTGCAGAAAACTCTCTTTAAATCCCATATTATTCATTGTGTAAAACTTACTGAGTAGGAACATGGAACAGTATTGCATGTAATTGTCACAGTTTCCAGAAACTAGCAGTTATACACATTTTTAGGTGTTCTGCCTGCATAAAAAGTGATTCAGAAAAAATGCCTTGATGTTTAAGAAGAAATAAAGCTAATGGTCCTATGTGTGTACTGTGACATGATGTAAAGCTTATTACGAGTCCATGTAGGCAATATGGAGATTACCACAAGTCGTGGTGACTAAAAGCAAATAAAGTAATTTGCCATGTTTTTAATGAAAAAAGCGTGACTTTTCCTCATCTCACAATGTGATGTACAGTATGCAAATTCTCAGTGAAATGTAAAAATCAGCCCTTTCCCCTATTGTTCCCCTAAATATAGTAGCATTCATGAATTATAAATGAAGTAACAACAGGGTACACTTTTACAATAGATAGTTGTTATTGTAGGTACCATCTTGTCTCATGGTTGGGGATGATTCGTCAGTCTGGTTGACAACTACTATGTTCTAGAAGCCATGTTAACCTCTCTTGCAAAAAAAAAAAAAAAAAATTATGGGGGAGAGCATCTTCGAAAAGTCTATCCAAAATGACAAGAATAATATAAACAGGTAAGACTCAGTCTCTTGCTTCCAATTTAGGAGAAATAGAGGTCTTTTGACCTGGAATTCTTATCTTTGACAACTGGCATTCTCCAAACTGTTAGCAGTATGAGGAAAACATTTCAGTGACAAATGAAAGAGCAGGAGAGAAAATATGCAAACTCCTAAATTGCTTGGGACTTTCAATAGGAAAAAATCCCTTTGAGGTGCAAAAGAAAAGCAACTGATGCATGTAGGATAGGCAACCATGGAGGGCAGCAATATTTTGGTGACAAAAGAGTGTTTTGTGCCCAAGTAAACTTGTGCTGGAAGGCATAGAAATTCCCCAGTTACCCCAGGGCACCAAAACCTCTGAAGCCAACACTCAATTTGTGGCAAAATCTTCAGATGGCTCTGCAGGAAGAATGTGTGCAGCTGGTTTATAGCTTTTTGGCTTTGTATTGGCAACTCAGTTAACTAGATAGCTTGTTGATGGTGGAGACACAAAAGCAATATCCACAGATGCTAATAACCTCCCCCTTGGTGGGATAGCGCTTGAACTCAAATCAGTGAGCGTGTTCCTTACCTTGATAAAGATTTACTGCTACTTTATGCTTTCCCTTCAAGTGGAGGTGGAGAGCGCTTTGAAATAGGGTTGTCAGCTTTCTTTATTTTAAAGCATGCTTTGAATTAGTTTTCTAGTTATTTGTGAAAACTCAGGAGTAAGACATGAGAAATAAGTTGGGATAAGGTTTTTCATTACTGTCACTTTTGTCTGCTTCTAATAGTGTCATGAGTACCTTGAGGAAGATGAAGTCTAGTTTGACCTGGCCAAAATGCTAAATCTCTGAATCTATGAGACAACAGCAATATTTGAAAGTTTATTCCTATTTTTCTTTTTATAAATGCTGGTTTAGAAACTTTATTTTGGAAAGTGTGGAAATATTGCATCAAAGCTAATTTTATATTTCTGTATTCTTTTTATATTTTATCGACACATGCCAAAAATAGGCATGCATAATCTGCTGAAAGATTATAATATGGCATTGGTTAAGAAGTTCTATGACTTTATGTTTGTTCATTGTTTTTGTAACAAAACACAAACATGCAAAATTTGGGATCATGCAGAATGTTTCAATCAGTGCTAAGTAGCATCTGTCCTAAAGTCTAAAAATAATTTGTTTAAACATTTTCTGTTTTTACAGGAAACCTAATAATAACCATATAGCTCTGGGGGGAAAAAAAAGTCACTTGCCTTAAAACCGTATTTCTTACAAATTGTTCTGTATTAAAATGTTTCATATATTATAATCTAATCAGAATATCTCCGTAACTGACCGAAAAAATGTACTCAAACTAGGCTGCCAAAAGTACCACTTGTTACTGGACATTCTCAGTCTCTCTGAAAACTTTCAGTTCAGAAATTCCAGGTCACTGACTGAACACCCATAGAAGTAGTCTTTAAACTGAGTTTTTGAAACAGAATTGATTTCTGTCTGTAGAAGACTTTCCACCAATGATATCGTCTGTTAAATCTGGCTATGACTAATGGTGACTTAACACCTTCATACAATCGTTTTATTGATGACAGATGATGGACCTGTTGCCGCTAGCTGGACTGCTAATTCATGCTAGAATATTACTTAGTTTTTGAGTCTTACTAACTGATTTCTTACTGCCAAACCATGAATCTGGTGATTGAACAAAAGAAGGAATATTGGAGATCCTCTGTCATACCATGTGAATAATCACAGCTCTGTGGAACAGACTTACTAGAAGAAGATAGGCAGAGATAACAGGGTGTTAGTTCTATACTGGATTTAGACACATGCAGATAATTGCTCAGGAAATGACACTTGACTGTAAAAGTGTGTGAATGCGTGTGTGTATGTGCACACATGTGCTAGTAGGGAAAGAGATACACATGTCCACTGCAACAAACATTTGTTGTTAAAAAATTAAAGTGCTTGGATATAGTATATGGAGAACAAAATAAAAATACACAAAAATAGTTTCTCAGGAATATAACATAAATTTAACAATTTGTCTCTGAATAATTTAATTTGCAGTTTTAAGCCTTTAGAGTTACAGTCTATTTATAATTGGAGCCGCAGTCTGCATGTATTTTAAATGCAAAGAGAGGTTCCAACCAACAGTCGAGTTATTATATTACTCGAGAGTTTAATTAATAACACATTAATTGTAGAAGCCAACATCAAGAGCCACACCATATTGTTTCCATTACATTTTGAAACTGTTTGAAGTGATTCTGTAATTAAAAAAAAAGAACTTCTGAGTAAAGCATTATCTTCATATGAAGAAATCATTTACTCTATGAGTTCTCCTACTCCGTAGGCTGTAGGATTCTTCACCAGGTTCCATAGAAGAGCCTGCTTTTAGATCTGAATAGCGGCACGTTCTCTCATACTTACAGGGAAAGAAAACCACTCAGTCCAAAAGCTTTTGTTATACTTTATCTGAGCTCCCACAATACATAAATGTTTAGTGGCATAACATCATTAAAAATATAAATGATTGAATGTCACAAAATTCATGTAAAAGTAAGCATAAATAGTATCTTCTGAGAAAATACACGCCATAAATTGTATTTTGCCTGTAATTTAAAGATGATAGATAAACTTAGTTCTAAAATACTGAGTCTAGATATACTTCCTCCATGGATATTCATTCAAATCGGTTCTATCCAAATATACTGGGAGTTCAAAAGCTGATCAATGCTCTGCAAACTCACAATAGGTCCCTTTTGCCATCCTCACCAGTAAAACCAAAACACAGCAGGGTTCCAGGACACAAGGCAGAGAGGGGCATAGCCCTCCTTCCTCCCACAGTCTGTTGCCTCCTTGAGGACCCTCCCCCCTCCCACTCAGCACCTATGAGACCATCAGCAGCTGTGTCAAAGAGGCACTGATTGGTATGTAGGATACAGGTGGTGAGGTACCTTCCCTAAAGGTTTTCTCTCATGGCTCTGCTCAAGTCAACTGGTTCTCCTGCTGCTGTCCCTTCACTCCCCTCTCCTCAACAACCATATTATGTAACAGCAGGATTTTACCCTAAGTTGTTGTACTGACTCCATAATTTCCAGTCTTATATGCTCTTTGTAAATTGATAATATATTCCTCCCCACCCCCTCTGCATTTCAAAACAAGCAACCAACTAATGCAGTGAGATCTTAAGGGCAATTGAAATTAATAAATGCTATGGAAACTTGACAGGACTGCATTGCAAAGTCAATAACAAAAATAACACACATGTTATATTTCTGCCTATAATACATGCTTTAAGAATTTGTAATTGCAAGTATTATTGAAAAGATTAATACATAACAATTTCTCATATCAGATTAAGAATTAACAAATTCAGTAACACTATACATGCAAACCCACTAATAAGATTAAAAAATCTAGTAATACAGTAGACAGAAATCTTCAAATCTGATAGGTTATGTCAGCAGAAATGCAATAATTATCTGTAATTCTGCTTCAATAAATGTTGATCTTCTATTCTACCATTTTAACCATATCATAATAATAAATTTTTCAGTACCTTCAGTGAGTTGACGTTCCACACTCATAGGGTGATTTATGTGTGCGAAATCTTAAAAATAAAAAACGCTTATTTCACTGTTTCCTTAGGCTTGTCAGGTTATCATTTACATGAGAAAAGAGAGAGCCAAGTGGGAACTAATTGTTAACAAGGGGTTATTATCTGAGGTTTCTTCCTGATGAAGGATCCAGCTGAATTTATGTTTTGTTTACCTAAACATTAACACGTGTCGTTTAAAAACCGAGTACATTTTGGCTGGCTTATTCATTTAGCAGTTTACCATAAAATATTTCTTAAGCCCACTCAGTTTGAAAGTCCCCACTGTTCTTCAAAAGCCAGATGAAAGGAATGTAATTCTGCAGGATGTGGGCCAGAGGACTTTTTCTCAACAGCAGGAGCAAAATGGAAATGTGTCTCCTTTAAGATGTATTTTCCTTCCCCACAGCAGGTGAAGGATATGTTGGATAGATCGAGAAGTTAAGTTCAAAACATCACAAATTAGCAGGAGTTCAATACAAATACTCATTCCATAGAAGATCTAGTTCATTAGTAAACCAGAGGTGGAAAGGAACGTAGGAGAAGGCCCATGAAGAGGCTACAAAAAAAGAGGGACTCGGTATGATGTTTGGTGCAAGAGGGAGATGATGTGTTCCTTTTTATCAGCTTTCTTCATCCTTTTACCAAGTGAGGCTACAGATGTCCAGCAACAGTTTGGTCAAGACTGGAAACTGAGAAGGATTAAGAGGAGAAGTTTCTTACCTTATAAGGTGGATATACATTTCCCAGACAGTTTAATGAACTTGGAGCCTAATTTGGCCTCATTTAATGCATTCTCTAGGACAGCAGGCATCGCATTACCTTACAGCTGAAATCTGAGATATTCTTAACCACCACCCTGTTGCCTTCCATGTCCTAGAGACAGAATCTGTCACTGAAGAGCCTCCTTCTCTTAGTGTTGAAACACCATATAGAACATCACTGCTTGTTACAAGCAGTGGCAATAGCCCTGATGGAGGTTCAGGATCTCCTAATGAAGCCAACATCAGGCTGTCTGGGTATCCCACACCTGAGGCAGGATTATCCTAATTCTAATCCAGGTTTAATAACAAAGAAAGCCTTCAGGGCACCAGCTGTAAAACTGTGATTCAGATCCCCCTGTTGAGCCTGTCCTGTTTGCAGCAAAACACTACCAGAAGGGAGGGGGTTGCTTCAGAGGGCGATGTGAATCTTCTGTGGCAGGCTCTTCCTTCCCAAGACTTGCCCGCAGCAGCAGACTCCATTCTGGCAGACTCTTCAAAAGTCTGGAAAGATACAGCATTCACTAGAATTCCCTCCAGAGTGTTCTAGGCACAGAACAGAAACACACAACTGAGAAAAATGTCATGTATAGCTGAACAGAGAGAAGTCATATGTGAAATGGAAGCATATAAAAATTGATAGAATACAGAGCTCACTGTGCATCAGAAAAACAATTTAAAAAAACAGCTTTTGAGGTTTTATTTTTGTATACCTAATATAAATTTATTATTATTGTTCAATTGAATTACAAATTGCAGGCCGGACAATGAAAGTAGATTACAAAATTTTCCCCTTTTCTTCTCCAGTTTCTCTTTGAGATTAATATAAAGAGGTACAGTACATGACTGAACACTAGCAGAAAAAAATTAGAGGTAGGTAGGAGTATTAACTCCCATGGCAGGAAGTTGGGCAGTAAATCAGCCAACGCTTAGTAGTTTGCAATAAGAACTTCAATTCAGAGGTGTGTACCAAGGGTGGTTAGTTCTGTAGCTTAGGTTCAGTTAACAGAAATTGTTTATAGGTCTTGCAAAGTTTTAGTGCAAGTGCGCCATTCCATGTACATGTTTTATTTTTGTGAAGGGCCGTATATCCCTGTAGAATTCCCAGTATCCCCACAGATGTGCACAGGCCTAGTTATTCACTTTGAAATCATTTGCACGTTAACAGATCAGATAATTCCTCTGTCCTCTGGTGGTTCACGTATGGAGTTGTTTGTTTTGATGTTCACAACCCTCAGTTATATGAACATGGTTTAAATATATTCAATCAGTATTCTTTTAAAATTGTGACTGACCTGCTTTTTGCTTTTAATGAGGAATAATAAGATTTGACTTTAATTTACTCCATGGCCTAGAGTCTTCTCTCTTGGATTAACCAGAATGATACACTCTTGGAGTTATTGTAGGTTTTAATTTAAACGATAGCCTTCCAACAAAACTTCTCAGACTTGTGAGAACTTCCTAAAATACTGTTTCTAGCTAACCTGTCCCTGAAAATAAAATTCTCTCAGTATTACATATAAAGCAAATTAATTTTATACTCCTTGGTTACAGACTGTATTTTTCATGCAAATTTTTATCGCATTAGCAGTATTTAGAGCTCTACTAAGTGATTCTTCTGGTGAACAGTTCAGCAGCTAAGGTGAGGACCTGCAGCAGAAAGTCATGAAATGTGAGAGCGTGACTAGGAAAGAGCAGAAGCGTACAGAACATGTTTGTGTCTCAATCCCCAAAGAGATAGATTCACAGGGTTTTCTCACCTCAGCTAAGAGCTGGCAATATCACAGCTTGCACAGTAATTTGGCATAATTTTAGGTCTCCATTTGAAAGAAGCCTGGGATTAATGGACAAAAGTAAGCCCTTGTCATGTAACAAGTTGTTGAAATCCTGTAGCGAGCCTTTTCCCTTTCACGTTTGAGCTGAAACTGTTGGCAGACCGGGACAGAAACAAGTGATGTACTCACATGAGCCGAAGCCTGCTTGTAGCAGCAGACGTGATTCTTGCCACTTCCAAAAGAAACCACTTAAGCATGCTAATAATTGCAATTGCTTATTGATGTTTTCATGCAAGGTATCATTTATGCTTTGGTGAATTATGCTTTCAGATGGCAAGTTTTTTGGGGGCTACAATCCTATGCAATCCCTTTTCTCCCTCTATGTGTTTGTTCAGTACCAACTACATTTTATGCAAGAGGAAGAACTTGAGAAAGAGCAAGTGTACTCGGAGGACTCTGAGTAAGACCAGACCAGCATTTTGTTTGCACCAATTATTTTAAGAGAGGATTAGGCCTGCAAAAGCACTGCTTGGTGTTCAAGAAACGTGTAGATGTGGTACTTAGGGACTTGGTTTAGTGGGGAATATTGGTGGTAGGTGGACGGTTGGACTAGATGATCTTAGATGTCTTTTCCAACCTTAATGATTTTCTGATTCTGTGATTCTATAGCTGCAGGGTTGCTTATTCTTTAATGGAGAGGTCCATTCCTATTACTACCCAGTCACTTCAGCTACCTCTCGTAACAAAATCCAGTATAAATGGAAAGAACAATAGCTTGTCTGTAGCATTTTTAAGCCAACTGAAAGGAATATATAGCAGAGATAAAATACTCTATTAAAAACACATATTCATTTTAAAATGTTGTAAGACAACCATTGCTACTGAGTTATATAAATGTAATTTTAAAGTCCTTTCTCTGCAATCACATTATATGTCGGTATAATCTAACCAGCTTCAGCCCTATTTACATTCTGTGCTGTGCATTCTCCACAGTGCACCCTGTTCCCCTGGCTCAGGGCTAGGAACCTGAGTCCTGTGGCTGCTTACTGCCGCTGCTGCTTCACTGGGCAGCCTGTGAGTAAGGCTCTGCACAGCACTGGCAGATCCTCCTTCTGGGTGGGGTTTTTCCTATAGTGATTTAATCTTTCACTACCTCTACCACTGACAAAAACATCTGAAACATCTACCTTGTGCCCGGACAATGACAAAGATCTTTGACAGCGCGTGGTAGGGCTCAGTGACCAGGGTGCTGTTTTAAACACCCTACATTTCTGTAGCATTCTGCAGAAATCTGTCCAGATCTCAGGAATGTCTTTATTCACTTGAAGTGGCTTAATACAGTATGTTTATCATCCTGATTGCTCACAACATAACTTCAAGCACATCATCAATACTAAGTTCTGCTGCATACTTTAGTATAGTCCACTACTGCCTGTCAGACAAATCAATAATTCACCTGGACATTTTCTTTACAATCAGAAGGGCAGGCTTCTTTGAAACAGAACAACTTCCAAACTATACGCGCTGAAGTTTCCATAAGGAAAAAAATTCTTTTATGGTAAAAAAAAAGATGAGAGAGAAATTGGATTTTTTTTCACTATAGAAAAATCTGATATACTGTTTCAATTTTCAAAAGTAAAGATGAGTTCTTAAAAAAACAATTAAAAAGATATTTTATCTTATAATTGAGAAATTCATTTTTTTTTTAATGGAAAATCTGAATTTTGGTAAGATCCATTTTTAACCTTCAGAATTTACACAACCCTAATCAACAACTTGAACATTCAGAATACTCGATTGTCCCATTGTTCTTGTAGGAGGATGAGGACAGGGCATGTATGTGTCCATTTTCTTTTCTAGGAGAAAGAAGAAAATATTTTCAATATTTCATTTCCAAACATGTTAAAAATTATGTAATCCATCATGATTTACATTTTGACCAAACTATTTGAATACTTTTGGTAAGAATTCAAAAGTGTTAACAGAAAAGTGAAAATACTGTACAAACTGTGTCCTTAATGGCCCTCCATCCTGAATGATGCCACTGAAAGGTCTTTGCTAGGCATCCCTGGATGACATTTAATCTAGTTTATTTAATCAATTTCTGTAGACTGTAAAGAATTTATTGTATCAGTGAATAATGGCATATTCAGACAACACCCTTGAAAATATCCTAGCATTCCAGATTCCGAAATTTGGCCAAAATATGAGAAGACAGTGGGAACTATGAATGCCAGTACTTGATATGTTTTAATGAACTTTGAGTTCCAAAAAGTACAGAATTTGAAAATGATGATGTTTAAGTCCTACCAGATTGGGTACTAGGTACATCTAGCATCTTTTTTCCTCTGAGGTTTGATAAAGTTTTTTTCTTTTGCCTTAGTATCAACACTTGCATGCATATTTGGAGGCTTTACTGCACATGCTGGATGTACCGTAAAGGATAATAGGGCTATAACTTTTCCAATAACTTTTCTTGATTTATTTCACCCTGGGACATATCAAAAGTGACTGTATTTTCACAGAGCCTATCAGAGCTGCTTCATCTAGCCCTGCTTCCAGTAAATATGGACCTGCTGCTCCTCGTGGCTCACGCTGTGCCTGTAGTGTAGCTATGCAGGGGTACCTTAGTAGCTTGAGAAATTTTTGTCCATATCACTTTGAGGGCCAGAATTCAAAGGACAGTCATAGAACTGGAGCTGTAGTGCAAGCTGGAGCTTGATCTGGTGCAAGTATACAAATCTCTTTCTCAAGAAATGGCAACTAGACTTTTGTCAGACCATTTGCAACAAGAAGCAAGCAGTTTCAAGAGTTCTGAATTTGCTTTCCAAACTAAACGAGTACTGAAATTGAGTGGCAGTGTAGATTCTCTTCTGTCTAATAAAGCCTGAGAGGCATGTAAGTTGTTCTCTGAGAGGGGACACAAATATTATCTCTCTCCTCTAACATCTGTCAGTATTGAAAATATTTGCAGAAACTCATTATTTTTGAGACATTATCCTTATCAGATTTAGTTGAAATTAACCACTTAGTTCAAAGATGAGGAGAAAAACAGGGAAAAGACTGAAAGGCATAGTGGACAGCACTCCAATAGAAAGTCAACTTCAAAAATTCCTAATTAGCAACACAGCCTGGCGTTATAAAAGATAACGCTTTTTTTGTTTTTGTTTGTTTGTTTGTTTTTAAAATAAATCTATTCTTTTTTCAGAAGTGGATCAGAGCAGGACCATAAAAGCTAAGGGGAACCAATGGTTCTGCCTGAATCAAAGCAAAGCTGACGTATCACAGAGATAAGCAAACTGAGGAGCTACTGCAGCAGTGCTGCAGAAAGGAGTAAACTGGATCTGAAGTCTACTTGGAGTAGCTCATAAGCTCTCTTTCATGCTACCTCTGTAATACCATATGCGTAGTGTAATGTCTAGATATGTTATGCTCACTGTTACATTGAAGAGTAAACAGACTTGTTCTTCCTGTATTGGCAAATTATAGCTTTATATCATTTGGTAGAAAGAGTGTATTATGTATGTGTAATTATAGGAAGGACTGACAGTAATTCTATTTTTAGGGATGTCTAGTATATTCTTCACCTCAGTCATCAACCTCCAAATTGTCCACAAGCCAATTTCTTTCCAAGGGAAGTACAACTTTTATTATTCACATTGACCACAGATATTTGTTGATTTTTGATGTTTTATCCAAAGGAGAAAGTTTTGGATGTCAAACATAAGCTGATACAGTATTATACTTTGAGTCTTTTTACTTTTTAAAAGTGAAATTTACGACAGAATGCCTTGAGTTTCCCTGTTGCACCATTTTTCTTAAAGCCAAGTTTCCCAGTGGATGCGTTAATCATGTGTTTTACATGCTGTCATATCACATAACATTTTGAATTTGACTTAACCTGGTGTGATATGTCACAATTCTACAGTATGTGTGCCCCAGGGAACTTTAAATCAGTTTGCTGAAAAACACAATTAAAGACCCACACTGAACTGAGTTTTCTTAAAAACTCAGCACACATACAAAAGCACATCTCTTTCTCTGTGAAATAGCATACAACATCTGTGAAAATATTAGTCTCATATACAGCCTTTAGAAGTTTCAAAGATAATTAGAAATACTGTTTTCTAATTGCTACATCATCTAATAAATTTGCTTGTATGCAGTGCAATTTAATACCTCCAACTATTCTTCCCACCTAAGGAATTACACAGATTTTCTTAGGCAGCTGCAAAACAATATTAGAGATGGCACTGGGAAACCCATTTAGAGTGCTTTATTGTACCCTGATGCTTTGAATTCTGTCTAGTTGAGAGAAACCTATAGGCAAATTCTTAAAGCACAGAACTGCAAGTCAGTAAGGTTCTGAGAAGAGCTGAACTAAGAATTTATAATAAAAAACTTATTAAAGCACTTGTTTTCCAAAATTTACCCTTTACACCTATTTGCTCTCTGACCAGAAATTGACCCTCAATTGTTTTGTGCAGTCAGACTTCAATGGCCTGACCCTGGCTTGTGGACTGGTTGACTGACCTTCATGAGTTGATTAAGCCTGTGTCTCAAATGAATCTATTTTCTCTCAGAACTATTTCAAACTTATCTACAGATCTGAATTCTTTATTTCTACAAATACAATGGGCAATAGTGGGTATGTTATTAAAGGAATATGGCCATGACAAACAGTAATTTCTATTTTACAAGTTTTTCAAAAATTATATTTTGTTCTAATTAATTCAGTTATGTTTTTGAGTTCTAATGACGATTCTATTTTTTTACTGTCATATTATGTTGGTAGTATATGTGTCCATACATCTAAAATGAATAAGTGCTTTTCTCATAAATTCATTGCATATGAAAAGTGCATTTTTAAACAAAAGTTACTGCTCCAACCAAGAAGAAACAGACGTGGTGTTCTAATTTATTTGACTGTGACTCATATTTTACGTGAAACTGGATGTAAGATCACGTATAATAGTAATAATGAAAAAAAGACTAACAAGACAACATACTGTCTAAGCATGTGGCCAGGTTTAACAGTGCGTATTTTGACACACATGTAAATACAGGCAGAAGAAAACAAACATGTCTTTTTCACTGTATATGATAGATAGACAAATTCTAAAGGGAAATGACACATTTTGTTATTCATTAACATCCAATGATCCTTTCGTGCAACACCCTGGAGGCTGAATGCAGTGACAGCATAAAAAGGTATACACCCACCAGTACTTGGCATCAGGCATCAAGCAGTTTGCTGGAAAAGAGCTGGCATATATTCCTTGATAATATGTCTCATAGGTTTGTTGGATGGCAATGCAGTGAAGTGTCTGACCATTAAACGACATACCAAAATGCTGACATTTAACCATGTGTGTCTGTTGCCAGTCACTCAAGTTCTCCCCATCTTTCATTCTTTTTCTGCTTAGAACAGTTGAAGTACATGCTGGCAGCAAGCAGAGACTGAGTAATATGTAAATATGTTTCATATGTGTTATGAAATACAAAAATATAAATTTACAAGGTAAGTATGAAGAAGAGAATTGCCTTACACTGCAATAGATTAGACTGGACCTTGCTGAAAATAATAATCATACAATCTACACCTCATTTTATATATATATAAACCTCCATTGCAGAAACAGACAGCAGCCTACAACTGAAACATAGATATCTTTTTCATCTGATGAAAATGTACAAAAGAGTGGAATGTCTTTGCTTTTATTGTTTTATAAGTGTTTTTGTCCCTGACTGTAAAAGAAGAATGTAAAGAGAAACTAAGAGAGAAGTTCTGTTTGTATGAGCCTGCAAAAATTACCAGAAAAAAAGCTTTCAGGACAGCCCTTTTCAGCCTAAAAAGGGCTCTAGAGTTGGTAACATATAAGCTGTTTCATCTGTAACTCTTTCTCTGTTCAGAGGAGTGACTCTTACAGTCTTGTAACTTTACAGGTAACAAGACCTTCCATAAAGAAGTTGAAAATAATGAGGAGATAAAAAGAAATATCCAGATAAAAAGAAAAACCCAGACAAGTTTATAGCTGTTAACATAGTATTTATAAAGTAAATTAAGTTCTCTTATTCTCCTCAAACTGCAAAACTATGTGGCCATGTGTTCAAAACTGGTCAAATAAAATGATTTTTAAACCAGTGGATAATTAACCCCTGAGAATGATCTCTGCAGAATATTATTAATGCAAATATCTGAGTGAAGTGTATATGGAAATAAACGGAGTTGGCAGAGTATAGTATCTGTAAGTATTAGTATTTTGCAACAGCAAAAATTGGATGGGAAAGATAGAGTGAGCACTGGAAGGGAACATAGGGAATCTGAGGAAGAAATTCCTGCCAAAGCAAAATAAAGAAGGATCCTATTATGTATTATTGCTATCATTAGTATAGTAACTGCTTTCTGACACAGTGTCTTGATTTATTAGTCTATTTTTTGTGTGTGTGTGTTTAACTTTCTAGAAATCCAGAAAAGTCACCAACGCACATCCACTATTACTACTCTTCACTGCTATTACTCACTACTTTGTGAGATTTTGGAGAAGGACTTATACGGAAACTGAAAAAAATCGCTCTACAATTTTCACAAAAATTAAACCTTATTTATATATTTCTGTGAAATTTATTTCAGGATTCTTACTAGCAGATATTATGCATCTGTGCCATTTATGGCCAACATGTTCAGTGCTACCCTTCATCTTTGTTCGTACTGTAAAATACAATCAACTGAGAAGCAACATCAGAATTCACACTGGCTTTGTTCACAGAAGCACCTAGTACATTCATGCGCAAGCCTGTAAGTAAACCTTTTGTACATGCATAAGAAAGTTGCCTTTGTGTATTTCATAGCACAGACAGGCACTTAGAGCTAAAACTCTCAGCTTGTCACATTGCAGCCTGACTCTGAAGTGGCTGTCCTAAAAGTTTCCCTGAATGTCCTATTACTAGGCAAACTTCTTTACCTTCTTGCCTTTAACAGATATATACATTCCCCTGCAGGAACTGACATTCTGCTCAACAGTTCAGTAGTAATATAAAGTGATCTGCCCTTTTAGAGACATGCTTCCTGAGCAAAATTTTCTTTCCCTTTACACTTTACATGCAAAAAGACATTGAAGGGGATTGATGAGACCAACCATTGTCAGTCAGAAGTGACATCATTTGGGTGTAATACTTAGAAGATTAGTAACATCTGCTTTTTTTAAATATGGTTAGTAGCAACCCCTCTGGCCCACTGTAACCATATGGGATGCTTTGTATGCACAGATAGGCACTGTACACCATGAAAGCTACGCTTGAAAAGAAATGTTTTCTACAAATTACATAGTTTAAAAAATAGAATGAAAAGCTGCAGTCTTTCTATTTTGTCAGAAAGAGCAAATGCAAAACCATACTGCTGAACAAGTTTGCTCTTAAATGACACCTTTGCCTTATGACTAATAAATTAACAAAATTGTTATTATTGAAGTGTTTGTACAGTGTGGGAAAAAAAATCTTGTAACTCATCAAGACTATCAAATTAGGAAAAAGACATTCTGATTTTAACTGCTGTATTCTGATAGTTTACTTCTTGGTGATCAGCAAATTTTCGTTAATAAGTACAAGAATAAAGGCTGACTAAATGCCTCAGTAATCCAGAAATTCAAGCCTCTATACCCCCTTGTTTTCTGGAGTGCAAACTTACTGTAATTGCACCGTTCCTCATAGAAAAAATTACTTTGCCATATTGAGACGTGCAGAACAGAATGAAATCCCTGCACTTCAAACTGATAATGGGAATGACAGCTCCCATATATTCATGCTCGGAAAAGGCATTCATGTTTTGAAAAAGAAAATGTTTAGAAAATTGGTGGGCTGCCCTTTATCCCTGTGAACAAGACAGATACTGTAAAGTAAGGGAAAGAGCAAGAAGGAAAGCAAAATAATTATTTTTGTAAATGTTTTTTTTCATGTGACAAATTTGATCTCAGCAGTTTCAAAGGACACTGATAATAGGACATGAACACCATTTCCTCTTGTTTCTGCAGGATGGATTCTCTCTTTTCAGAGCTTAAAGCAGAAGGTGTAAGGTTTCCAAGAGAACCTGGCACAGAGTTGCAACTCAGTAGCTTTCATTGCAACATGAGTTTTTACATTAGTTTTCATTCCCCTTTTCTTATGTGTAATTGACAGCATACAGTTCGTAATCTATAGAGATTCCTGAAAAATTTTGGTGTAGGATAATGAAAAATTCTCATTTTTTTTCCCCCTGCATTCATGTATAAATCAGTCATATCATATCTATTACACAGACTGGAGTACCTTGGAAATTATCATAAACTAGTATTGAATAAAGTCCTATGCATTCAAACATAACTTCTTCTATACCCCCTATTTAGTCTCTTATGTTTTATTGCTAGGTTGTAAGTAGAGCATGCTTTGTTAATACCTATTACACTTCTGATAAATTAACAGTAATTATGTCTGCTAAAAATGGGCACATTTCCAAAACATCTGGTCAGGACAGGTCAGAATGGCCTCTTTCTCTTCTTGCTGGAACAGTTGGGGCTGACGCAGTTATAAGCATTAGAGTTCTCAAGGGAACGTTACTTTACCTAATGTACTGGCCGAAGTGGCACGCTTCACTTCCACAACACCTGCTCACAGATTCCTAGCTGCCACTCAAACCCAAGCCAGTAGGGCAAGGGAAACTGGGAACAGTGATACAAGCACACACAGAATAACCTGGGAGAAGATGACATAGTAAATGGGAGCAGGGTGCACTGAAAAGCATAGAGCATGCAAGGGAACAAGAAAGAGGAAACTGTCCAGCATTTAAGAGGCGACTGTTTTTTGACTAATTGTGATTAATAGTTATACTTTCTTCCTACAGCGCTAGGTTTGGTTTTAATTTCATTTATGTTCATAGTTACATCAGGGCACCTCATCTTTTACCTACAATGAATAATTTTACATTCTTAGTTTTTTTTTTTTATCATTACCCCTTGCTATTTTTCCAGGAAGCATCATATTATACTTTATGAACCCTAGGGAGACTTGATAAAGGTCAGGAAGTTCTGAAGTTTTCAGCATCCAGCCTAGCAATGCATTAACCACCTTTTCAGCCTGCTCATTCTACTTGTTTGAGGTGGTGAAATTATTTGCAGAAACCCATTCACTTGCTATAGTGTCAGCTCCCATCTTTCTGCAAGTAGTGATCTGTTGGTTGGAGCAAGTAGTCAAAGGGCATTAATTCTGCTTCTTTCAGTGAAAAATCACTGATAAAATGTGTAGGAAAGATAGATCCATACCAACCTCTCCTGTGAAACTTTGGTGGGATCTGGAGCTTATGACTGGCATTGCTTTTTGTGCAGGGAGAAAAGCACTACAGAACTGTGGCTTTGTGTTTCTGCTGGACCAAACTCAGAATTCATTATTCCCTCAGACTGTTGTAACTGAAGTTAGACGTGATCAAGCCACACTGCTCAAATCTGGATTTACATTTTCCCACAGTTTGCATTTCTGATTTGTACATTTAGATGGGACCCATACTAACTCCAACTACAGGAGTTCTTAAGGTACAGGACATTCCTTACAATTTATTGGAATTGTTCTACCCTGACAGTATTTAAAAGAAGTGTGACCAATAAATCCATTTTATTTTTCTTCTTTCTGTCTGTTATATACAAAATGTATTAATTAATATAAACCAACATTTATTCAGCAATCCCTTGCATTATTCTGATAAAATGCAAGATTTTCTTTGTGGTATCAGAGCCAATACTTAGTGAAATGTAGTTTGGGGAACTTTATTACTGCAGATCCTTTTGACTGTATTGTTAATTGCTTTATAAACCTATTGCCCATACAGAATTAAAGTAATTTCATAAAATTCAAAAAAGGGTATAAATCAAGTTTTAGAAGGTCTGAATATGAAATAACTATATATGCAGAAGAGCTTTTGTTTTCTGTTCAATCTTGGTTGCTTAATTTTGTCAGTACCTTCTGGCGGTAATGTGATTTCTGTTTTTGAAGTCAGAAGCACCAACCTTACAGTATGTCATTGAGGTCTCTAAGTTGTTAGGCCCAGAGTGACTGGGCAGTTTATTCTCCATATACCCCTGATGTGTCAACTATATGCATCATTCTGATTTATACACTGAGCAGCCATGGACAAATAACAGTGTCAAAACCTGCTGTTTGCCAGCTAGCATTATGTATGTTATAGCAAAAATGTCCATGGGAAAAATCAGCCTGGACCCAACTTGCTTCCAATTGTACCTTTTTTGCTCTATTTATATTAATTGGCTTTTCTGGATTTTATCTTAGTCACGCTTAGTGATGTTCTACATCTGACTTGGGTTGAGGACTTAGGTTTGACAGGGAATTCTACAGTTGAAAAAATAATAATAATTTATGGGACTACAAGGCAGAAACCACACCTACAGGCAAACTAGCTACTTCTCAAGAGGTATATTAGCCTATGAATGTGCAGTGGGTCAGCTGCTCTACTGTAATTGCTTACTCACACACTACTCAACCAAGTGTAATGCAATGAGATATTTGCTGGGGAATAACTGGACAGATGATGGTGACATTTATGATGCAAGTTCTCCCTCTAGCTTGCCTCAGGGACATATATAAAGTACAAATAAAACAACAGAAGGGCATATTTTGCCCCCAATTCTGCTTCAGACTCAACACAGAGTTTGTCCAAGATACCTCATTCTGCATGTCAGCATGTTACTAGAGGCAACTAGTAAGGCCATCAGACTCATGAAAAGCAGAAGTATTAGATGGCCTTTGAGCTTTGTGTGAGTTCTATTGCCTCAACGACGAGCCTACAATCTTTGTAAATATAACTTTGTCTGAGAGAAATTTGGTAATAAGTGCAGTTGAGAATAAAGCCATTTATGTGCCAATGTAAGAAAAGTACCAAATAGACAGGAAAGGATGGAAAATTTTAAATAAGTTTAATAGAACCAATGTGGAAAAATCAATATAAAATTACTACATGTAATAAATCTATCGGGGTAATCTATCGGGGTATTACTTATCTGGTTATTGTTTTATCTATCTGTTATTGTTTTTTTGTTTTTTTTTTGTTTTTGTTTCCTCTCCAACTGCCTGCCTATCTTTTAAATAGACTACATGCTAGATGGTGTTCTATTTCCTCTTTCTACACATACCTTTTCCACTCAGTACCTAACTGTTCTATAGCCAGAGGCTCCAAACAATGAAGACAACTTCTCTGTCGTTCTGATTGGCAACTTCCACGATGGACCTTCTTTCTTCAGACCAGATTAACCAAAAATGGATGAAGAATTTTTAATTGAAAGATATCTCAAAAAAAAAAAAAGATGAATATTTCACCAAAAGCAAACTTCTCTCCTGATACTGCCTCCATCATAAATCAAAATAACTACTACAAAGTTTTCATATCTTTTATCCTACTGAAGACAAAATCTGAAATTTATACCTATTTCAGGTTCCATTTTATGTTCATAAAACCTGATTTAAATGAATGCAAATCTGATTGTGTTGACTACTTCCTCCTCTTCTTACTCTTATTTGCTACTGCTTTATAGTACCTAAGTTAGGCAGTTTGTGAATTAATCATGAGGATGTTGTGTTTTATTTTTCTGAAGATGTGTGAAACTAATATTTTCCACTTCAAGTCTGCCCGTGTGCATATTATTCATTCCTTTCCAATCATATCAGGGCCTTGTTGTAATTTTCAAATTCCAGATCTTCTATTCAGTCAGCAAAATACTCTCTGGCCATGCACAGAGCAAATTCACTGATTTTTTTTTTAAATAAATTAAATTTTAAGTGCTTTAGACTCTAATTACATAGCAATGGCAGCCATTGCTTACTTGGATTGGCTTAAAAAGTTCATGTAAAATGCTGATTTGCAAAAGAACCGGCCTTGGCAACCAAGGGAGAAGGCAATTTGAAAATGAGTGACAATATAACTCTTCACCTCAAAAGGTCAGCTTTTGCTGAAAAATTTATACACACATACTTATGGTGAAGGATTTGTTATACTATTGACCACTGTCATAAGTAAGAAAACCATCATCCTGAGGACAAAAATAAAAATAAAGCTCACTTACCAGCTGTTTATAAGAAGAACTTGCTATTGATGTAATTGCTGGCTAAAATTACTAGATATGTGCCAGATGCTTTGTCAAAAGTGCAGCTCTGCTTACTGAGAGCACTATGACTTGTCACACCAGAGACAAAATCAGAAAGAAGGAGGTCTTGCTTAAGCCCCTCCTAACATGTAGAGACACACAAAAAAAATTGTACACAACCACATATACAAATTCACACCCCGTTAATTCCTTTATAAAAAGTCTATTTATTTGTTATTATGGCCTTTGAATCATGGTTATGGAATTTTATATGACTTCAGGATTATCAATATTTAGACTTTTCCCCCCAAAACCATAACATTTCCAAAGTGAAAGTTCGTAGTGTTTGGGTTGGAACCAACTGACATGAGCATGATGTGGATGAAGCTGTGCTAGTGTCAACAGTCAGTGGTAGAAAGCATGCTGTTTTCATCGTGGTATTATCTCATTGTGAGACTATAATGAAGATGCACTTTGTTCTGGGAACTCAAACCAGACAGAGGAAATTGCGGGGACAGAAGGTGAAACTTCTCTTGCTTTCTCTGTCCTTGAAACTTGTCGGTCGCCAGATTCACCCTGAAACTGCTGTGTGCAAGCCCTGACTCCTTGCAGGGAAGGAAGTTGGCTAACAGAGATGTGGAGCTCAGACTAGCATCACTTTTCTTATAGAGCACAGGTCCCATGTGTCTTCTCAGTTTCTTTCTTCCACCGCAAAGAAATCTTTGAATGTGAAAAGCCATCCTTGGCTCTTCCAGATGATTCTCTAAGTAACAGTCTCTGCTGCTGCATGGGTGGCCTGACTCAATGAGACTGGGAATGGTGGGGGATGAATGCTGTTTCAGGGCTTTTCCCTGATCCCCTATAAATCTGTGATGGGTCAGGAATCCAGCCTCGCCTCAGGAGATGTGGTTACTTAATATTCATGCATTAGATAGGAGCCATTTTGCTCAGCACTCCGAATTCTGAAAGCTATATTTCTATTTTGTATGAATGGAAATTTTTTGCAGAATGAAAATGAGCGAAGTGGACTTTTTGGTTTTTCTGACAGCCCTGTGGTTAGAGCAGTGGCCTTGAATGTAGAAAGTTTAGGATAAGGTTCCTCCTCCAGCTAACTCTGAGTAATCACAGATAAAAATCAGTGATGAAAATGAGTAATATGTGATTCAGGCTGAGAAAGGACTTCTGTCTTGTTTTTGTATCCTTGGCTGAGGTACACAGACATACTTGTATGTAAGAGCATTTTTACCAAAGTAGTCTGAAGAGCAAAAGCAAACCAAACTGGACATGAAGACACAGTCTTGAAAATTAATGCAGCATGGAATTATTGTCCTCCAGTCAGCTTTAATTGCTAGTGCAACAATTGATGATTAGAATTCAAAAATTCATATCCCACATGAATTCTTCAATTTTTGTTTATAATTTGCCCTCCCAGCAGATTGTTCTTACAGTAAGTTTATTTATCAGAGTATTCATGGAAAGTAGAGCCCAAAGGGGATGTAAATCCAAAGTGAATTTGTTTAAATATTTAAATCAACATTTGTGTGATGTATTATTCTAGCTCCAGTCAGCATTCAGAACTAGAATGGGATGGAAAATAATTTTCATAAGAAATTTTTAAAGATGGAAATTAATTACATTTCCGATTTCTAAGATATACTGTGCAAAATACTGTTTCCTTCTTTTGTTCAATTAAGAAATCTGTTAATATCTATTCTCAAACAATATTTACATCATTAACTGAAGATAGAGTAAAATTCAAAGCTTAAGTAAAGTGACAATAATTTGAGCATAAAACATGTCTTGAAAAACTTCTCTAGGCAGTTATTTTTAATTTATTTTTGTACTGACAAAAAAAAAAAAAAAAAAAAAAAGCTTTTAATCCACTTCAGCTAGTTCTATTTTGGAGTTTTCAGTTTGTTAGAAACATGTTAATTTAACTTGAACATTTTCCAAAGATATCGAAACATGATACTAACCTAATACAGTGAAATTCATTTTACACACTGTGTAAATGCAGCATATTAGAGTTTGTTCATCCAGGAAGAGAAGGAAAGGCATCCTTTTAAGCAGACTATTGCTGAGGAGACATTTTGAACCATACTGAGAAGTCTGAGAGGTGGGTGGGGAAATTTGGGAGTCTGACTGTAAAAGTCCACGCTTGCCCCAAACATATTTCTGTGGTCACTGTGAGCTTTTTGCTTTGTATTCGTTTTAATCATGCTTGCAATTTCTTGGGCGTATCTGCTGCAAATGCAACAGGGATCAAAACCGTCTATGTCTGCTACAGTAGTTTCAATTCTTTTCTTATTAATTGTGTGTTTTAAATGACTGGCACCACAATGCACACTCCCAGTAGACTGTTAGACTTTTGCTTAAATTTGTGTAGATTGAGAGTTATCCTGAAATCAGCAAGGCACTTTCATTATGTAAAGTTAAACATATGTTCGAGTGTTTCTATCATCAGGGCTAATCCATAAAATTCAGAGGAAAATAGAATGCTTAAGATGTACAACATTTCTTTAGAAACCTATAAATGGTTTCTGTATATAGGATTCTGCATAGGTTTCTGTAGAAACCTATACCCTTAAACTGAAAGTGCAGTTTATACAATAATTATGTATGTGCATGTATGCATATGTATATGTATTAACATGTTGAACTCGTGCACTCAGATTTTTAAATTGGAATCACCAGTGCTAAGCACATGCCAGGTTTAATTAGATGACTTTCTTTTCTTCCTAGAAGTGGGTTGCAGTAATACCTGTTGCAAGGAGATGTGATTAACATTGTGTTGGGCCTGTAGCATTATATCTTTTATTTATTTATTTCCGAAAGAATCTCTAATCCCTGCTTAATTTTATGAACTGTCAGAATGATTCCAAATATCTCTCTGGTTTGCATTTTCACCTCAGGACAGGAGTCCAGAGGTACAGATTTGTTGTACAACAGTGGACTTTAAGCAATTTTCATCTTTTAATGCCTGCAGCGTCAGAAGTTGAATTTGAAATAATCACCAGATTATCCCTAAAGAATCTTTCTGTTATACTTGCAAATGGTTTTGCAGGAAAATGCAAAAGATTGAGAAGAGAAATAATTGATTAGATGCAGGGAATCATTTTGTCACATAATCCCAGATGGAAAAGAAAACAAATGTTGATTTTTTTATTTTATTATTTTTTTATTTTCTTATGGCAGTTGAAAGATACTATGTGAAAGGTACTAAGGTACTTGCTATTCTGGTAAAGTCAGATGCTGGTCTCAGTCCCTTGGTTAGACCTTAAGATGCAGTAAGAAAATATGCAAAAATAACACTGCATCTAGAATTTTGTTTAGGAATGAGAAGAAATTGTTCAAGTGCTATGTTTAATCACAACAACTAGGAAATCAGTGTGGCTTCATTTTTATTGATATGGCAGGTATATAAGGATAAAAGGGGGACACATGTTTATATAGAAGAGATTCTTATTATTTGTATGGATATACTTCCTTTTTGGAGGGAGGAGAGAATCTATACACAAATTGGTTGATACTTCTTTTCAGAAAAGGAAACAATATCTGACAACAGATTTCACATAGTACTTCTGTATATGGAAGTCAGGTGATGGTACTCATTAACATATAATAAATATTGCTAAATAATTTTATTTATTATTGGTGTCATAAGTGAGGCCTAGTTCAGGTGTAATTTGTGGGCTGCTATAATTTTCTTAAATTGGTCTTCATTTCTTTCCCAAAGCTGAGGTGAGACTCATTTTGCTCATATTGTAGGAAATTCATACAAATTCCAGTAAAGGCATCACTAAAAATTTACAACAAAATAACAAAACAAGTTGAGGAATCTGGACTAACAAAAATTTTAATGTATGCTTTTGAAGTGAATTATTCATTCCTTTATACATAGATTAATCTCACACAGATCTTACAGTTTCCAGAATAATTGGTGAGGCATCATTGGTACTGGACAGGGAGAGGATGAATAGTTAGTCTGCCAGGTTTAAAAAAATTACAAGAGGGGCATGGACATACAGGCATATCTGATATTAGAGGGACCAAGGAAGAAGAGCTCCATAGGTATATAAAGAGGCAAAAAGAATGTATTAGTATTTGTATTTGTAATTCATAGTATTAGCATTTGATTACTATTGGCTGGACATGCAGCAGGTTGAATAGATACCCAGTACTTGTGCAGAAAGAAGTTGAGAATTGAATTCCATGGGGAATCACAAAGGATAAGTGCACAGGAATGAGTAAAGAGATGCATTTCCTATTGTCTCTACATCTAAAGAAGTCAAATGTCATTTGGGATAATACAAAAACATCCAGAGAGTACTTGCGCAGAATTTTTCTTTTTTTTCTATTGTGGGTTAATGTAATGTTCTGAAATCATGCTGGATAGCCTATCTCCTGAAGTACAGGCCAGGCAACCCAGAAGCACAGTGATATCTCTTGTCATTTTTCTTGTTGCTCAGAAATGCAGGCTGTCATGAGCATCATCTTCTATACCTGAATAGGAGAGAAATAACAATGACTCTTTTCTCTGAAAGCTCCACCCAAAGCAACCTGTAAGAGAAAAAAACTTAAGAAACGAGTGAATAATTAAAACAGGGGCAGTAACCAAAAAGCAGAACATAAAATCTTTCTGAAGAAGTGCAAATGTCTACTGCCATCCTGCTGCAGAGAAAAAATGGCATAAACTGATGAAATTCCAGTCCTCACTTGCTGTTTTTGAAGGCTGAAATATCATTTTCACATCTGAGTAGTTAGTGCTGTTAAAATGAATGTCAAAAAAGAAACCAGGATATTGAAACTCTTTTTCTACTTTCTAGTGGCATGTTTTCACAAACACAGGAAAAAGAAGCTAAGATTGAAATTGGTAAGCCAGATCATCAAAATATTATCTACAGCCAGATATATAGAGACATTAGGTAGTCATCAAATATTAATGGTTCACTGAAGGTATAAGACTAAGGCAGAGCATTTCATTTGTTTGTTTTGTTTGGCCAATGTGTTAAGTAGAATAACTTATGAGAAATGTTAGAATTCATCTCTTCTACTCCTTTTGTTAACAGGTTAGCACTCGACCACTTCACATATCCAAGGCTTTATGTATTATTAATCAAAAGAGTTAAAAAGTCAATCCAATCTGGTTATATACAGTAGTTCTCGTGGTTTTCAAACCTCTAAATAATTTATGGTGTCATCACTTTCCCAGTGGATGTCAGACTGGTAGAATGTCTGGAATCAGAATCCCACTGGGAAAAAAAGAAACATAGTCAGAAAAAGTAGTAATTTTTTTTTAATAATAGCAGCTCCAGCCTATTGTATCATCACTGTCAGTCTCTAGAGAGTTCATTTCTCAGAAAGAGAAATTTTTCTTCTATGAATCCTTTTGGGATCAAAGAATCCTGACAAATCTATGCCTACATAGTACTATAACTGGCTAAGGGTGCACATACGTGTTGAGCATAGACGAATGTGTCTTCATTTTGAAAAAAAATCCTAGATCTGTATTCAGTGAAAACCAATCATAACTGATGATAGTACTTTTAATATAAATTATATCCTAACTCTAATTATCATTATGATGTTAAGATCCATTCAGGCCTTCTTAGTTCAAACACATTTTTCTGTTTCTTTTGAAGTGATAAGCTCCCCCCGCTGATCACTGTAATCTTAAATGGCTTTCTTTTTTTGTGTGTGTGTTCCAAATTCAATCAACCATTTTTGATTATATGAATATTGGAGAATCTACTTTCAGGCTTTTTTAATCTTTCTAGATATTCAAGAATATCATAAAAATGTGATTTAAAAATAATGCATTCAATTTAAAAGTATGTTAAGAAATAATGGCATTATTTTATGTGATAGAATACTGGATTCTGGCTCCACAAGTAAGGGCCTTGACTTCTATTATTGAAGAGACTGCTACCATATATTTAACACATAACCTCCTTTCAGAATTAAAAACCTCCTCTCAAACCAGAAAATCATACATTCTTCCTCCATGCAAAATAAGGTCATTGAAAGCCAGGAATATCTGGCAGGTACTCCGCTATTTCCCCAATAGATTATCAGTTTTTATACCTCCTTGATTTGTGCTATAGAGTTGTATCTTAGATTCAGTGTCCCATGCAAAGCTATTTTCTTTCCCTTGTATGGCTCAATAAAAAACACAAGAAGAATCAGGTAAGAAAGCTGTCCTATGCTCTTATAACCCAATTGATTTTGCTTTCAACTGCCAAGTCTCCATACTCACTCCCTTCTGCCAGGTACATGGCCCTCCCTCCTGCATCAAAATCCTGCTGTCCTGTGCATCTAAGAAATTTTGTTTCCTAGCCCTTCATTGCTATGTATGCAATTAATGGAAACACATGAGTCTAAGGATTCATTTCTATGTGTAGGCAGATGTTCAGCCAAGAAACGGACTGCAAGAGGTTCAGAGTTACACACTTATATAAATTAAGACCTTGGCCTGAAATATAGGTAAAGAAGGTAAGCTTCTACAGCTATGAAGTGTTTGTCATATCATTATGAACTAGGGTAGGGAAAATTTGGTGAGAGTTTCACTTACAGAATCAGAGTTTGGGATACTTATTCCTCTAGAAACAGTAACAAAAATAGAAGCATAAAAAGTAATATTATAATCAATGAAAAATGTGAAGAATTTAGGTTCATGCATATCATAAAATTCCCTCAGTACCACTAACTCAGTCGTATTGATGACATATATTGACTCACATTCTGCTTTCAGTAACACTTGTGTAAATCCAGAGTACTGCAACTCCAGTCACTTTCGTGCAATTGCTCATGATTTACACTCATGTAACTGACAGCATTTGACCCTTAGACTATACATATATCTTAAATTATGCATTTAGCTCCCTGAGCCACAACTGAACAATACGGCAGTATATATATCATCTGGTATGTACCATGCATCAGCTTAATGTGGACATTTTAGTTTTGCAATTCTTCCCCCCTTGTGCTCTCATTCTCATACTTGAAAGGGTATTAAATTATATATATATACCTGCAAACACACATGCATACACTTTCAAGAAATCTGGGTAATTCCTAGGTCATCCATGGCTCCAGAAAACTCTGTACTTTTGACATCTTTCTTAAAGAGTGTGTGCAAATCATGAAGGCAGAAGTGCATGAGTATTTAAACCGATTTTAACTACTCTCTCCATGTGTTCAGGTTCTCCAAGGAACAGGTGGACATGTCTCAACAAAAGGTTACTAAGATGAGGGAAAAGAACAGAAGACCCCTCAGACCTGTGTTGATTTTGGCAGTATTTATGTATCACAGTTCCTCTCCTCATGTGGTGAGCTCACAGCTGAGGAGCTTTCCTTCTCCTAGGGTAAGTCTGCCAAACCTCGCAATATCAACGTTACACTGCAGGTGCTCAGCCTAGCTATAACTTACATTATGCTTGTCCTGCAATCACATTCCCAGAAGCTTCCACTGAAGATAAAAGAGGCTTCTAGAAATATTTCAACATATAAAGGACAGACTAGGCAATCTGCTTTAACTTTCAATAAATAAAACTGCCCTTAACTCCATTTTGTAGGGTCCCAAGAGAAGTGTTGTGTCCTATATTCACTATTTATATAATAGACACAGGATAGTCACAGTCAAGATGAGGCCAAAAGCAGAGAAATAGTATATTTGGATACACCTGAATGCACTGAAACATTTGCCTTCATTTTACTGCATTATAACATTTAACATTTTCCCAGACCTTTCTTTCTAAGGACCCTAAACCTGCAAAGCTTGCATTATTTCTGTGGTTCCTGCAGGCTTCTAAAATGCAGATATGCTCTGAAAAAAAGATTAAAAGTAACAGTCATCTTTAGAAATGATATTGCTAAGAAGTGAAAATAGAAATTCATTTCATTTATAAACAGAATCAAAGGGAAAAGAGAAGAAAGTTTAACAGCAAAGCAATAAAGTTTTGGACAGTTCACAAGGTCTAGCAGCCTGTGGGCCAAACAATAAGCAATTTGTTGAGGACGAGAGAATAAAGACATTCTTTCAGGCTGGCTGGCTGGCATGGTGAGCTGCCCATTGTGCTGCTGGCTGCAAGACCTGGGATTAGGGAGCAACTCAGGTTCCCAGGCTTGGCACCAATGGAGGCTCAAGTTTATGTATTTAGTCTTTGAACAGAAGAAGAGGTCACAGTTCAGTACCATTTGAGAGCTCATGTACCAAACAGCACTAGTATTGGCTCCAGAGGATGGATGTTCGTCTGCCCATTTGGTCAAAGGTGAACTGCCCTAATAATGCCTCTAGCAAGGTAGAAAAGATAAAAAAGCTTGCAAAGCAAAGCTGAGATGGGGGAGGGAACTCTTTCAAGTGATAGACTCCAGTGAAAACACAAGCACAGTCATAATGACAATCTGTCACCTGAAAGTAGCATGGTAGGTTAGAACTGAATAATGCAACTTACACCAAAAGATATTTTAAAATGTTTTTCTGAAGTTCTTCTCGTAAAGTTTCATGTCATATTTATTTCTGCATTAGAAAGCACAAAAGGAAAGAAAGAAAGCATGCTTCTGTGCTGTAGTAAATCTCCAATTTCTTTCACAAACCCCAGATATTACACTCCGCACTTAAAAATTAAAAAAAAAAAAAAAAAGCAGGACCATATCATAATAGAAACAATATAGTTATCAAGCAAGTATATATTTCAGGATTAATCTCACAGCTTTCCCTAGCTGACTGATTCCCCGGGAATTACTAGCTGGGAATAAGAAAGCTACATTAGCACTTGTAATGTCCAAAAATTATTACACCTTGATGAACATTAGGGGTTTTACCTCTGGAACTGTCATTCTCTGTTGATAGATGGTCACTGTAGATATTCCAAAGGGGATTTCTCCATGATTGCAGCTTTCCTTGACCAATTTAAATTATCAGAACTTTTATGATGGCCACCAAATATTTGAATTATTTGCTGGATATGCAGAAATAATTATACTCTAAAAGGAGAAAAGATATATTGATAACATACACATTTGTAGGAGGGCTTTGTTCTTTGCTGATACTGTTCATGTTTTGATACTTTAATGTAGATCTAGGTGAATTTTAATAAAGGAATGACCTTATTTCACACTAATATTCAAAAATTAAGCTTTTGGAGTCATGTACACTAGATATTTACAGTTTATGTTTTTCTTTCACTTCCTGCAAGCACTCACAGAACAGAGTTTTTCCAGCTTTCATGTCTCAGAAAGAAAAGTTGAGGCTTACGTGTGTGAATGTGAAATTAAAAATAAGCAGAATGAAAGGAACATGCAAGAGTCTAAATAACAAAAACAAACAATAACTAACTAAAATCAACATCTACATCCCTCAAACATCATGATTACTCAGTAGAATAAGGAAGATAACAGTGAAGTTAAACAAACAAAAAGCCTTATTGCACAGTTTTCCATGAGTACATTGGCAATAAATGCAGTCTGTTTATGCCTGTTTATAAGCATCCTGTGGACAGAAGTATTTAAATTTGTCACCTTTGGGTATAAACTTAGGGTAGCATAATCTATCCTCAAGTGAATTGCTTGTTAAAGGCATTAAGTCCACCTCTACCTCTTTCAGATAAACAGAAAACTTCAGACTTTCTAGGCAAGTTTTTTTCTGGGCAAGAACCTTTCCTATGCAGACATTAAAAAAAATAAATTCCAAAGCATGAGGTCTTGAGATTAGCTTCATTTTTTATTAAGCTCTTCTGCTTGATATTGCTGTCTTCTTTCCATACAAAGAAAAGAAACTTCTATTTTTAAGCAAATAAGACCACAGGGTAACCAGGAAGAAGAATTGTTATAAGTTACATCTTTGGTTTGAGGTAACAGCATGGGATAGGATGACACTTCAATGTTGCTGATCTTCTGTTGAAGCAAATCAAGCCCTGGGTCCAGCCCAGAAGAGGAAGAGAGCATCATGCAAGGCAGAGCACCTCCCTTTTGCAGGACATCCTGGCTGGCTGCCGGTGGTCTGTGCTCTCTGCAAACCCCTTAGCCTCGAATTCTTGCTGTGAGTTTTCCAGAGTTTCTTAAATCCAGAGGTTTTTTTAAGGCAAGTGAATGCTAAGACTTCATTGCTGTGCAGGAAATCTGGAGGGATGAAGGACGCTCCCTCAGTTTTGCTAAGACTCAGGACTCCTTACATGAGACAAGTGCAAACAAGATCTCCTCACAACAAACTGAGGGGCAGATGACATGAGGGGCAGGTTACAGAAGAAGAACCACCACATTGCCAGTGGCGATTGGAGGTGGTATATCTTACCTTCACAGAACTCCCATCTCTGGGGTTGGAGAGCTGACTAGCTAGTGTCCTCTCCCTTCAAGTACAGCTTAAATGAAACAGTGTCAGTCAGGCTTGAAAGTTATATGGAACAGATGCTACATCCTCCATTTTGTTTGTTTTGCACCAGGCATAAAGGGGAAGGGGAAATACTACTTCTGTGTCTAAATATCAGTGTGACAGTCATATGAAATAGAAACAAGTAACCAACTTCTCTGGGGAGTGTAGCTCAGGTTAGTGAGGAGCCTAAATGTGAGTTTGAAAATCTGAGAAACTATACAAGCCTTCAGATCTTAGTCAATAAATCATCTGTTAAAGATTTTTTTTTCCTGAATTTCAGCATAGTTTAACAGTAGCTTAATGCATAGAGCTTAGAAAGGGGTTTTCCATCCTCATTTTCTCAGTCATATTGTACCTTTCATCTTTGCTGTGATTCTGTTCCCCTCCAGTGTCAGTTCTCACATACCTTCCAGCTTTACATCTTGATGTGTGTCCATCATACAACTTCAGTCACCTGTGTGTGCCGGGTACAGGCCCCACACGTCACCCCTCCCTTTTTCTTTTGCTGCCTCTCACTCTTTCTCAGACCACAGGGGCCGCAAGCTTGGTCTCCCATCATCACTTTCTCAGTGTGGCATTTCCTTCTGTGCATTGCTCTCGCACGTTGTTTATCTCTCAGAAGGATTGTAGCTATAGATAGCATCAGTGGAACTGTATCTGTCTAGGAGCAGATGTCTACCTCTGCCGTATCATCTTAATTGCCCTGCTGTGGCTCACATACCAGAAGTCTTTTTTTTTTCTGTCTTACCTTTTTAATTCTTATTTTTCCTTCAGTTTTGCAAATGATTAGTTGAAAAACAGCAGGACTAAGCTTGTAGGCATAGGACTCATCTGGGAATATTTAACCTTGAAAGGTAAAAAAATCTTTTGAGTCCCTAATCAACTGGACATAACTTTCTAAGATCTTTGAGATTCAGTCTTGTATCTTCATTTTGTAATGCACACCATCACCACTGAAACTGAAACTAAAGAGGTGGGAAATTATTATAAAAATGTCAGTCCAAAACAAGATAATAAATTTTGGTCTAAGAGAAGAAGCAAGTCATGTAAGTAACCTTCCTATTTATAATAAAGGCACACTCTCACCTGCTTCATGAGTATTGATAATTTTGAGTTCACATTTTTTTCAAGACAAAATTGAATTACATAACTCTTCAGAAGCCTTTTCTATGTGAAAAACTTGAAAGATTCATTTGTTAGTCTTAAATATAAGTGGATCGTATTCTACCTCTCAATCATTTTGGATTTACATTGATCAACAGTAAAATATGGATTTGTATTAGTTTGAGAATAAAATTTAGCCTATGAATAAAAATGAAAGCTGGCAAATGATTTATCCATATTCCTTTATAATTACTTCTGCAGAGACCTGAAGAAAGTGTTTCAGAAAGCTGAACTTGACTTATCTCACTGCTTTCCACATGAGGAACATAGGTTTGAATGGTATCCAGATTTCTGTCAGCTCAGAGTTAACCTTACATTGCAATAAAATTTGAGAAAGTTTTCATTTTATTTCTTGTAATTATGTTTTTCAAATGGCTTATGAGTGACCTAAATTATATTCATCTAAAAATGTTTGGCATAGAGTATGTATATACTGATATGCACACTTTTACTGCCGGTGATAATATAAAATTAAACAGACATTATCATGTGTTGATGCTAAAATACTACAGTAATTTCCAAACACAGGTGGTTCTAGGAATTCTACTTTCAAATACAAGTAAAATTGCTGAGAATCTTGCCCAGAGGTCCCCTAATGGGGTTGGACTTGATGATCTCTTGAGGTCCCTTCTAACCCCTGCAATTCTGTGTGATTCTGTAATCCTGGAGCAAATACAGCTCTTTATCTGCCTTTCTCCTTAGTTTCAAAGACCTCTAGACACCTAAGCTTGATTTCAAGCAAGTGTTCCTGTTTCTGTATCAAGGTATCTTTTATCTGACCATCACAGTAGTATCAAGATGTACACATATTTTTTGTAAATTCCTCTAGATCTAAGTTTCTGTCAATGGAGTAAATATTTATTTCAATACTGGAGTTCTTGAAAAGTTCTGGAAAATGTGAAAATAATTTCATTTGACCGCTGTGAGCAATAAAAATTAGAAATAATTATTACTGCAAAATGTCCTTAGTAAAATGATCTTGTAACAAAGTCTCCTACTGATTTGGAGATAATAATCTTCAAGACTTTTCCTAGCTATACCATTCATCTTCCAACGTATTTTGGGGGGGGCAACTGACTGAACTCTCTCTCTGTTTCTTTTTTGTTGGAAAAGTGCTTTAAAACATTTTTTTTCTATTTCTGTTTATTTTCTATTTTTTTGCTGACTAAATTTAAGCTTTTTAAAGATGGATGCTTGTTTTTATATTTAGGTAGCAGTAGGAAGTACAGTATCTTAGAATGTCTGACTATTCTATAATACTAATAGTAGGAATAGTAAATATCAGAATGACGAATTGATGTGGAGAAGAATTTGGAGCTAATATTAAACCTCAGATGAATCCAAACTGTTTAGATGGCAGTAGTCCAGGCATTAAGAGTCATATCTGAATTTCTTTCAAGTATGAAATGTTTGGGTAGTTCAAGCCCAAAGGACTTAATTATCTTCATGACTAAACTTGTATTATCTCTGCGGAATTGGAAATTCCTCCCGATTTATGCAGGCAAAATAGGGTTACATATAAGAACAATGTGTATCAGGAGAGTGGGACCAGGCTGTCATGTGTTTGCTGTTATACAGCATGACTTGGGAGCACGTGAGCTGCAGAAGAAGCACCATTCAGAGAAGTACAAGGTCTGCCCAGCATTCCTTTCTGGTCGTTTCTGCCACAGCAAGCAAAATGAGAGTCATTTAATTATGTTATTCCCAAGTGATACTAACATTGTGATTTGAATTTGGCAAGAAAGTTCCTTCTTCACAGTTCTTCCTGATTTTTCTTTTTCAGATGTAACAATGAATTTTGGCCATATACAGTGTCAACTGAGCCAATATCAGCATACATTATTATTCATTCAATACTGTATCTGGAAGCATTGTTACTATGTGCACATTATAAGCTGGTCAACTCTGTTTGATACTCATAATTCACTGTGACAAGAAGTAAGAATTTCACAAAATTTGATCTGTGTATCTAAGAGAAAGTGGAAGAATCTTTATAGGGGAGGAAGTATGTCGATGCATATTTACAATAAACAGATTCAACACTGATGGCTACCACCTATCATTTGACATTGAAATGGAGAAATGATTGAAACCCTGATGATGAATGTCTGATACCCTGCTCCTGTGTGTTGCACTGATTGGTCACCTAAGAAATCAGGAAATGGTTTCAAGCTTAAAGAGGGTAGATATAGGTTGGATATAAGGAAAAAGACTTTTACAGTGAGAGTGGTGAGATACTAAAACTGGTTATCCAGAGATGTGGTGGATGCCTGGAAGCTGAAGGCTTTCAAGGCGAGGCTGGATCAGGCCTTGGGCAACCTGATCTAACTGTGGAAGTCTCTGGTAATTGCAGCAGAGCTGGACTAGATTACCTTTAAAAGTCCCTTCCAACTCGAAGGATTTGATGATTCTATGATTGTGGATCTAGAGATGGAGAGTTTTCATTTTCAGAGTTTGCCCCCCAGACTAAATCTGGAATGCTTCTGTAGATAAAATGTTTCCGTTTGAGAGCAGGAGAAAAGCTTTGTATAATAAATGCTGTCTTTGGTCCATACTAGGGATATCTCCTATCCTGATATTGAAGACTCATCCCACTATACTGGAGAGTTATCTCCTTATTGTGCCCAGTTTTGGATCTCCAGAACAAGAAAAATGTGGAACTCTTGGAGTGGATCAGCAAGGGGGCCACAAGGATGATCAGAGGGCTGGGGCACCTCTGCTCTGAAGACAAGCGGAGGAAGCTGAGGTTTTTCAACCTGGAGAAGAGAAGGTTCCATGGAGAACTCATTGCAGTCTTTCGGTACTTAAAGAGGGGAGATTGACTTTTTATATGGACAGGCAATGATAGTACAAGGGGGAATGATTTTAAACTACAAGAGGTAAGATATAGGTTAGATGTTAGGAGGAAATTCTTTACACAGAGGGCAATGAGGCACTGGCACAGGCTGTCCAGAGAGCTGTGGGTGCCCCATCTCTGGGTGTGTTCAGGGCCAGGTTGGATGGGGCCCTGGGCAGCCTGATCTTTGGGGTGGCAACCAGCAACCAGCACACGGCAGGGGGTAGGACTGGATGTGTCTCTTCCAGCCCAAGTCACTCTATAATTCTATGATTAACAGTTTTTCATTTTCATTTTCTTTCACTTAACCGTGGGTGACCATGTAGCATTTACAACACATTCACATTTTTACTGGACCATTCTTGTTACCCTTGCAGACTTCATTTAGAAGGAGAACTGTGCAAACTGGGCTAGGAAGCCTGCTTTGGCAGGGGTGTTGGACTAGATGATCTCTAGAGGTCCTTTCCAGGCCCTACAATTCCATGATTCCGTGATTCCATGAGAAGGACCCAGAATTAAGGTTTGTCTTTGTTTGATTAAGGTGTCTGGAATTTGAGCTGTTTCCTGGTCCAGATTTAGAACAGATTCAGATATAAAAGACCTCTTTTGAATATGGCAATAGTGTCCCCAATTACCTGTTTGTTCTGTGGGAAGGACCCATTGTGTTAATCTGGCTCTTTTCATCAGCATCATTATGAATACCTTTCATACATTTATGGTAAAAACAAAAAAAATAACATTTTCTTTTGCATGAAGTTGATCAAAAATTGTTTTCAGTTGTAATTTTAAATACTTTACAAGAACATGCTGCTTTTAACAATACATTCAACAGGAAGAATTTCAATTTCTAAAAATCAAAGTAGATTATTTCATTTCTGCTTTTTTCTCTTTTGAATTTATCCTATCAAAATTTGTATTTTATTCTGTATTAGTATTTACATCATCTATAACATGTGGACTTTCTTGAAACAGTTCAACAGAATCAAAAGAAATGCATTGTTTCATTTGTAAATAAATATGTTTAGAGATTCTTCCCCATTGCTGTGTGATTGTGGAGTTCTATATTTTTTCCTAGATTCACACTAAAGAAAAAAGTAGAATTAATTCTACTGCTCTCAGGATGAAATCTTGCTCTTTCCAGGGGAAAAGAAAAGGAGGAGAAGGTATGTGGGGAAATGCTTCCGAGAAAAAAAGGGAACCCACATTCTGTTATCTTGTCCCACATACCTTACCACCTTTGGAGATTCACTGCAATTTCCAGCTCTGATCCTTCAGTTCTAGTGCTATTCTTTTTTTTTTTTTTTTTTTTTTTTTATGGATGTATGCTCTCTTTCTGCCTGTCTGTACATAGTGTAATCATAACAAAGTTATAGATATTAAGAATTTTTCAAAGACATTTTGTCTACTAACCAAGATGTTCTGCAAAACGAAAACAGCCTTATGAGGTGGAGCCTTCTGTATGATGTGTGACATATCCGAGAGATAATGAAGTAAAAATTTATCTACCCACTGAGTAATGAAGTCATTGGTCAACTGTATTATACTGAAATATTTGTGAATAGTTCCAGTAAGAGTGTTTCAATTTTAGGGAAAGAAAAATTACTTGGCCTGTCATTAGTGAAGTTATAGCAGTGTCAGCAGGGGAGAAGGTAAAGAAGCCTAAAATAAAAGACAGAGAAAAGGAGAAAATCTAATTAACAGAGTTTGTAGATTGGAAAGCCTATACGTGGTTCATTTAAACATGAATATCTAATGTAAGGCTAGGCAATCTCTTATAGCACTGAGTTCTATAAACTGTAAAAAAAGATCATGCTTTAGTCCTGCTATTACTTTACCTTGATGATAGGAGGTTAGAATATGAATGCAGTTTGAAAGATAGTACCATTTCTTTGATACATCAAAAAGCACTCTGCAGTAGACTGCTACTTTAGTAGGACACTTATAGTCAAAGCTAGTATTTGACTATGCTCCTAATGTCATATTACAATGACAGAAGCTCTAGATATATCAATTTAATCATGGTTCAAAAAAAAAAATCTTTTAGTTCTGCTATAGCAAAGTCAAAATGGACTTTTATGGTTTTTCAGCTTGAAATTGGACAACGAACAACTTTTATAGTAAAAATGAAATGCAGAATATGGTTGAAAGGGTAATCATATTCAGAGTTAAAAAATATAGCACCTTCTACTTATTTGGCACTAAAGTTTCCAAATAGGAAGCTATGCTAACAAGATTGAGATTACACAATTAAAAATTGACTCCCCTGACTAGAAAAAGATAGTGGCTCTGTATTTCTTGTTCACTTCTTTTACACTGTTTAAGGATAATGGTGTCTTTGAAATTACCCCTCATTTATCCTGATGAAAAGGAGAACTAAGCTCACTTCATTGATATCAGTTATACTGCTCAAAAGAATGTCGAAGTGAATGGATTCTTGAGTCATCTTTTGTGTTTTTAAACTTCATCAGTCTAATCTTTTATTTATTTATTTATTATAAATGTTCATTTGTCAAATTAAAACACATAGTAGTTCTTACAAAGGATAGGTGTTACCAGTTACCGGTTTTACCAGGTTGTAAAATGAATCCACAGGGTGAGTCATGCAGTTCAGTCGAGATACCTGGCAGCTACTTTGTTAGTCACAAAGAGATACGGAAGTGGTGTGTACACAAACTCATCACCAATACAATGTTTAAGAGGTTAAGTTGACTTTAAAAAATTTCCAAGTCTAGATATAATCTAATTTAGGCTCCAATTATGTAATTTAAATGAGTGGACTTCAAGATGAAAAAATACCACCTGTAGATAACATGGGTAACACTTTCTCTGTATATGTATTGTTTTTTTTTCTAGGAAGCATTGTAACTGCATGCAAAGACACAAGGTATGAACACTCCTAATTGCAGAGAACAACATTCTTTTTCTGTCCAGCATTGTACTGAGAAGACTCTTGTTGCTCAGTTCTTACTATATTTGCTATAGTTGATTGGGAAGCATCATTCCTGGAAGAAAGCTGTCTTCCATCTTCCTCTGTGTCAAATCAATTGGGTTTCCTTAACAGTGGCAACAGTGACCTCCCTCCCTCCCCCCCAAGCCCCAGCTACTCATGAGTCTATGTAACTTCTCATTTTGACTTTGCTGTCATGGCTGCAATAATGAAATTCTGTGAAGTATTGTGGAAGTAAACTTTCCAACTCTTTGGTTTGCTTAAGAGGTATTTTGTGGTTGGGAACCCAACAGACGTGTCGAATTACCTAACTTTAATTTCAAGTAATTGGTGAACAGAATTACCCTTGGGGTTGAGGGAATTATAAACAATGCAGCTCCTGGTACTTTCTCCCCTCTGGATAGAGCCAAGTGAAAATTGCTGCTGGTGAGTATGTTACAGCTGCTCGTAACAGACTGGGAAGGTGGATATTTGCAAATAGTACAGTTCACTTGACCTTCGCTGCTTGGCAATGAAAGAAAAATTGTCTAAGTACTTTCTTGGGGTTTTGGTAAGCGCTATCTTTCCTGTGATTTCTGTGATAATCATTTATATCTTGGTAACCATGTAAGACAATTTCTTCTGAATAAGTTTTGATACGCACAGAATTATCCTAATAAAAAAGGACAATCCAGACTTGACTGCAAATGCTGCACTTTAGCTAATGTTATGTCTGCAAAAGAAACATAAGGCTTATACTGATTAGCAGAAAAAAGATTAATAATATATCTGATTTTACATGCACTCATTTTGCTGATCCTTTTTGTATGAAGGAGGTGTTGCAGTGGAATTCATGGATTTTTCACTTCCCAGAAGAATTTCTGAGAACTCACAGCCCTGATGGAGCTCTATTTCTGTTGTAAAACTCAAAGAGCCTGATTTTCATGTCACTTACATTGTTTATTTCCTTGACTTGAATTGGTTTAATTTTGTTTTACGTAGGATATGTCAACACAGTCTTCTCGGGGTATTCTGTTCTGGACTCTACGAATCAAGAAGTGAGGCTAATTCAAATCAGTTTGAGATAAATACCTGAGCTGAAGTGGTCCCTTTCAGGCTTGACTGGCATTAAGCAGGAACACAGAAGGTCTGTGTCAACGGTTTACGGGCGTTAGGCCCGATTCCGTGACAAAGGGGACGGGGGACCCAAGGGCCCACGTCCCGGGAAAAGGGGAAAGGGGAAAAGGGTAGGGAGATGGCCCTGAGAGCAAAGAACAGCGGCAACAATCTGAGGAGAAACAAACTAATTTACTAAATAAGATATCGGAATGCAAAACAACACACTATAATACAATATAATTACAATTTAAGCTGATAAATCCAATACAGAGAGAGAGAATGTCCCAAAATCAAGGTAGGCCTTACTCTACTACCGACGATAAGACGGCTGGAGAGCGAGGTGCTGCCAAGATGAGAGATGGCGGAAAAAGGGACGAGGTCTCGTGATCTGCAAGTTTTTATACTGCGAGCTTTTATCTTTTCCCTCCGGCTGGAAAATGGTAACAGAGGAGCAAAGTACCGTGGGGACTGTAGTAGTCCTTCTCTTCTGAGGACCAGGTACATTCACTACATGATGTTATGATGTGGAGTACCAATAACCGAAAATCATAAAACCATGACAGTCTGTCAAATACTTTCTTAACATAAACTAGTCAGATTACTTTGGATATCTCCATCCCTGTTTTTCACGCATTGCTGTTTCCTCTGTTGCTCTGATCACTGCTGAGGCTGATGGGATTTTGTTGCATTTTAACCAGAGTAAGAATCTGCTGGGCTACCTAGCTTGTGAAATATCTTAAGGGACTTTATGAAACAGTCTCTAGACCACAGAGCTAACCACCCGCTGCAAAGAGCCTCAGTTTGATGTTTATGAAGAAGCATTGACAAAGGAGGTGAGGAATGATGACCATGCAACTTTAGAAGTCAAACTGTGTAGAAAGTTAGTCTACCTGTTTGAGTAAGGCTTTTACACTTAACTGTACACATACACTATTGTCAAATGCTCAAACTGAAAGCCTTGAAAAACGTGCAGACATACTAACCAGAGTAAATTATTAAGAACATGGTCAGCACCAGTTAGAGTCTTGTAAACATCAGGCCATGCACCCCAATGTAAAACACCATATGTCTGAGTGTTCCCATGGAATTGCAGTCCTATGGGTGACAGAAGAAAACTGCAGCAGTCTGCTTTATGGGAGCTAAGAAAGGCCCTCAGCATCCTAGTATCCTATTGGCAAAGGCATTGTTTGGTCAAACTTTGATCTCTGGTTTTGTGAAACAGCTAACTATGGCTAACTATGCCAGTGATCCAAAAAAGGAAAAAAAAAAAAAAAAAAAGGGAAGAATACAGTGTTTAATAGACTCTACTTACTGTATGTTTTAGATGGTGAATTGCTATTGTTTGTAAGATGAAACAAACTACTGGGGGGAAAAATAGGGTTTTATTTTTATGTTCTATATCTCTTTTCAAAACTATTGTTAACAGATGGAGGCAACCAAAAACCATACTGTGAAGTATTATTGGCTGTGCTGTAAAATAAAAATTGAATTTGAACTCTTATAATACAAGAGATGAAAGGCATTACTGTGTTGATTTCTACATCTACTCCCATAGTAATGAACAGTGGCAGTCCAGGCCCACTCATGAAACAAAAAATTGAGTTTGCATGATGAAGTACTTCTTTCAAGAGAAAGAAAAATCAGATATCAGATTTTTTCCTTTCTGGTGCCACAGGACATTTGGTGTCTTACTTGTTCAACAGGTTTTACTAGCAGCTGCTTGTCAGGGCCTGAAGATTGCCTCTCTTTTGTTTGGTAACTGTAACTTAACCTGGGACCAGTCTGCTTTACTTGCAAATGGTATCTCTCTTCTTCCGGTTAGAGCACTATCCATAATTATATGTCTGTGAGTGAGTGCTAATGCATTGTTTACTTGTAGCATCACATACTGCTAGCACAGAATGGTTTGTGCATGTGGACAGCAATATCTATGGGGTGGACTCAAGTGCAAACCAGAAATACTCCATGATCGATTTCTATGGGTTTCAGAATACATGTGAGAGACAAGGAGTGAAATCTTGGGCTTGCACATATCATTTTATTCCAGTTGAGATCAACGGCAGATAAAGGTTTGGCCTCAGGTGTTTAAAGCCTTTCCTTCCTTTTTAACTACACTTGCCTTATCGGCCCCAAACCGTTTCAAGTTTGTCAGCTTTTAACTGTGGGAAAATGAGTGAGCAACCGTCCGAAGCCCTACCCGCTTATGGGAAGCTGCTTCTGCAGCTTTCAGTGTCTGTCCATGACACTTGCACCCCAGCCCTGCTTCCTGCCTGCAATACCCATTGACAGCACACATCCTCCTGCAAAGTTACCCCCTTTGTGCACCAAAACCAACTGATAGATGCATGACAGCATTTGAGCTGAAGCCTCTCTGCTTTGGTGCTTTTTCCTCTGGTCCTAACACCTCTTTCTGGAGGCTTTAATTATTTGATTTATTCTTTTATTTATTTATTACTGAGCTGTCTATGCACAAATGGAGATGAATCTCATTCTCTGAGATTTTCAAGCTTTTAGAAGGTTATGAGGCAGGAGGTTCTGTGAGCTTAAGTCTTTCTTTTTTGATTTGATTTATTTCTAATTTAATATTTAATGTTAAAAATTTGCCCCTATAAAATCATAGTTCAAATGACACGTTTGCTACAAGCACTAATTCATTCCCTTTTGCGGTGCAGCTTCAGACTAAATGGAGGACAGTTAAATTTTTTTCTGTTATTTCTTCCACTTTCTTAATAATACTGCTGTAATGTCATTAGTATGCTTTGTTCTTCTTTTTGTATTTTCTGCACTGATAAAATCAAGGAGCCCAAAAATACATCCCCTGGAAACATGGAAATGGCTTAAAAAGTAAGATATGTTTCTGTGTTTCCTATTTCTTCCCCTCCTCCTGAGATTTTATGGTTTATTCTGACTAAATTTTCAAGTTTTGTTTCTGCTAGTAATGTTTTATTTTATAACAAGAGCTGAAATTCTTGTGGAATCATTTGATTCCAGCAGTTATGAGTTTAAAATAGCTAAAAACTCAGAATAAGACCCTGACAACAGGTCTTTTAGGTTAATAAGTATTAAAAAAGCAACAACAACAACAACACAGGACAATCCATTTTCTTATACACACTTAGCATTCGTATTTGCTTATAAAAAACTAACCAGTGTCTCTTAGTACTTCTAATTTTTAATGAACTTCAGAAAGTCGGTTTTAGCTTAATCACCTAGTTAGCCTCCATATTTTGATTTATAGATGAGTTTTAGCAGGGATTGTGTATTCTGATTTCCATGGATCTGGTCATTCTGATTTGATATTTGATGTCTATAATTTCGTATGAGTCATTTCTCCTGAGGAATACAGTATTATTCTTCCAGCAAGAAAGCATCTCTTTCTCCTCCTCTACTGTGCCCATTTATCTAGTAAGAAGGCATGATATTCATGATGTCACCATAGATCAGGAGGGTGTTCAGGGAGATTATAACCTACAAAGAGGTCTGCACTAATATTTCTAGTTTACTACCACTAGTAGAGGTGCTCATGTAGTTTGAACATAAACAAGCCCTCTGGCTGAACCCCATCATGCAGGATATGAGGAGTAATGAAGAGCATATAGTTTGATCCTAGCTGAGAATGAAACCACAGTATTATTTCTTTACAATATTCATCGCACAGTGTCTTTTTCTGCGCTTTCAGCGTAGAAGACAGTATTACGACCTTGTTGAGTCATGTTTAGTCACTCATAATTAGAAAAGAGGTATTCTTTTTTTGGTTTGTTGTTTGTTTCTTTGTTTTCCTTTTTTTTTAAGGATCTTTCCTATTTACACAAATTCTACGTCCTAAGAATGTTTAATGTTCCAACTTAGAAAGCAAATTAAAGCAGAGCTCCAAACATGTAAAATTCACGTCAAACTAAAAAAAATTCATATAGCACACAATAAAGCCAGGGCATGAATAAAAATAACAACAGAGAAATATTGAGACTCACATGATGCCAAATTACCAGCCACTCTCCTCTACCTGTTTAACCAGAAACTAAATATCCTGGTTCTCTATGGATGGGAACAGAAATAACTTATGTACAAGTCAACCACTTGAAATACAATGGCTGAAATAAATATGACTAGGCAGGTAGAGGGTGCAGTAAGTACGCTGAGGAGTCAGAACAAATTTAAGCTAAAAAAAAAAAAACATGACATATCACTAAGGAGAGAAAACTCTCTGTAATATGGCAATTCACCGCACATGGAAACCTCACCTCCAACGATCTTTATAGTTTATATGGTTATATTATTTACATCTGATCATTCAGTTTAGTAAAACAAAAAAGCACCATCTGCCCAACCGCACTTTCCTTCCAGGAAATTGAAATGAGAACGGATGTTGTCTTTCGTGCTTATTTTCATTCTTTTTCATATTTAACTCTTAGTACAGTTGGTATATACTCAAAAAGAAATGTAAACCAATCCATTCCACAACCACTTTTCCAAGTACAGCAAAGGAAAAAAAAAAAAAAAGGAAAAAAAAAAGACAGGCATAGAAAGCATAGGAAGATCAAAAAAATTCAAACTGAAATAGATTTCAGTGCCCAATTATCACAATTAGGACTTGGGGACACTCATTGCCTATATTTCTTGGCAGCTATTTTTTTCCTAAAAGGCATGTAGTTAAGCAGACAGAAAACAGCACAGGAGAATAGTGAATGTATTGGGGAGCTATCACTCCCTGGAACAAGTTTCATGGTCCATTTTTGAGATTTCTGAAATGTTACAGGTAACTGAAAGCTCCATCCTGCCTTCTGTCTCCCAGATAAGCAGGGCTGTGTGCTTATGTACTTAAGCATAAATGTCAAATAGGTGTAGAAGAAAGACTCATAGTTATATTTTGATCTATGTTCTTGGCAGTTTGGTTGCACAGACTGAGCTGTTGTGGTAGCTTGAATTTTTATTGCAGTTCTTAGAAAATTCTGCAACATCTGCCTGTCCGTTTTGTTTTAATGCTTGTGTTCTTTCTGTAGTTAAAATTAAGGAGCTATGTGCCCATCAGGCATAAATAGTCAGGCTGCAGTCATATTCTCCAGGGAATACTGTTCTTCCCATACTCATTTTATAGAAACTGTCTGTATATATGCAGTTTAATCCTCATGTTTGTCTGATAATCTGTGTCTGTGAGGTGAGGAGGAAGGATGATGAATCGCCTCTGCACTCTTCACCACACTGAGGTAGCCAGAGACTGCTGTTGGCACCCAGTTTAAATGAGGATAGCCACAGATCTGCTCAAACCTACGCAATAACTACAGCAGCTTACTCACTACGAGCTGCTCCACTGACTCACTAGCTGGCAGTTTTTATCTTTAATTGCACCTCCCCACATGTTGGACATGACCCCTTCTTTGCTAGATGTTCGTGTTTCCCCTTCTTGCCTATGTATTAAGTACACCTCCTAGTGGCTGCGGAACAGGAAGCCATGAAAAGATCAAAAAACAGCACAGAGCCTACACTGAGGGAATGATGGCTGTGAACGGATGGACATCTCCCCCACCCCTTCTGGATTGTCCACATTTTCCTTGGCAGAAATGTTAACATGTCATAGATGGTTAAGGTTCAAGTTATCATCACTGTGTTTTTAGGGATTTGTTTCCACCCTGGAAATGACCAGCTACTAATTTTGGGTTTTCACAAGAATCCTAATTGCAATCCTAAAGGGTTTTGCATCAAAACCCAAAATGTCTGCTAGTAACAGGAAAAGAGCATTTTTTAAAGGACACAGTCCATTGGGTAGTCTGGCCTGCAAAAATTCAGTTTCAGTGCCTCTTTTGTCGCAGTCATCCTGCACAACCTCAGACATTCCTCTGAGGTTCTTTTGTCTAAATGGTGCATGCAATACAGGTTCTGAAGTCAACAAATAAAAAGGAAAAATGTACTAGCACAGGCACAAATCCATTCATCACAGCTTTACTGCTTGCAATACTCATGCCTTATACAGCCTGAGTCTCTCCGGTCCCAATCCTAAAAAGTATTTGAAACAAATTAGGTGCATAAGTACTTTGAGATTCAGGCTTCTAGGTCTTCATTTCCCATGTCTATAATGCAGATAATAGATGCTCTTCCTTACCCAGATGGCCTAAGGATATTCATTAATCACATTAAGGTTGTGAGGTGCTCAGATACTATAAATAGTGGAGTTGCATGAGCTCCACCATGGTGGTTACCTAGGAGATATATGGATCAACACATCCCTACTTTGCCCCTTTGGGGTTGATATTGCCACGCTTTTCACTGACCAGATCCTCCACATTTTATCGCTGTTCTGGTCAGATCCAAAACCGCAAGTAGAATATGGCTTCAGAGAGTGGTAAAAGCTGCGCCTTCTAATTTGCTTTCCCTCTCTCTTCCCCATCAGTGTAATAAGTCTCTCCTCTCTGTATTAACAATTAATAGTCTTTAAAATGCCTTTTCGGAAATTTTAACATTTTTATTTTTAATTAGAGAGTGCAAAATAAAAGGCTTGCAAAGCTACCTACTTGTATGCTGCTCTTCAGCTCAATAATAAAAAACTCTGCTCGTTTAAATCAATTTTATGTAAAAACAACGGTAAAGGCTTAGTGCTTTGCATACAGAGATCCTTCTTGATGGAGAAAGAATGCACCAGAGAATGTAACTGCCTGTCTAATTGGGATGTACCACTATACTGAGAACTGCTCAGCTCTATGGTATAGACCCTGAGCTGCTAACAGATATCCTTCTTTAGCTACAAGACTGTGCTTTTGGAGTAAAGAAGATCACAACTCCATCTGTACTGTTGCTGTGATGTACTGAGTGGGAGTTGTGTACAGGACAGTGAGAACTGTGAAGTTTGAAAGTGGCCATAGATATATTATAGAGAACTCTCAAGCTGTGTTTTTTTTTTTTTTTTTAAGTCTATCTTGAATGAAGCTTTTTAATATTTTCACTAAGTTAACTCTCTGAACAATTGTTTCCCATTTTCATTATCTTACTTACTTTTAAGCAGAAATACCAAGAACAAAGTACCATGAAATGTGGAATTTTTTTTTTCTGCTATTTCTGATTAGAAAGGAAAAATTCTGATGAGAAAGACTAACAATATGAGATTTATATGCAAGTATCCCAAACACTGTTGTTACCTTCGCTCATTCTAACCCTGAATTCTTCCTTTTGAAGACTGGGTAATGCTGATCCTAAGATTATAAAAGGAAGGACAGATCCAAAATAAATTTATAGAGGCAGTCTGAATCTCCTCAGCTGAACTTTATGGATGTTTCTAATCAAGACAGTCATTCTGTCAAGCCATTCTGAATTTTGATATGGATTTGTATCTGCTTCTAGTGAGATTTGTATCTCCGTATGGAATAATGTCAGGAAACACAGCTGGGCTTGGCCACACCAGCAGCCTGTCCAGCCCAATTCTGTCCCCAGCCTCAGAAATAAGGGATGCTGCTTAGGGAAATCACACAAACCTGGCTGCTTTCTGCAATTCAGTACCATTCACAGTGATTGGATTGGGACTATTAGAGGGTACACCTTCACTTAATCCCTTTAGCATCCCTTTATGGACCTGTTGTCCATGATAAAACAGCCAGATGTAAAGCCCCTTACAAAATGAAGTTCTCTAGGAGAAACACTGACAAGCTCCTTCAGTCTGTTAGCACTGTTGGGTGCTGCTTTAATAAAGGAACTCCAGTTGCACTGTGAAGCAAGAGCAATGCATAACTGCGATATCACTGTCATATGAATGAGCTGTCCCAGTACTGCAGAGTCTGCTCTTTACTGTACGCAGAGACACATCAATACTGAATATAGTGTGTTAGCAAAACAGAATGGAAATCTTTTAGGTGAAGAATGGCTTCGCTGATTGCTTTGCTCTACCAGAATGGGGTGTGTTTTCAGGCATTCTGATAAATGTGTGCTATTTTTCAGCCATTCAGTGTGAAGTGCTGTAGGTTTCGTATAAACTTTTATTGCTCACCACAGGCATGGAAGGATTGATTACATTGTTTGGGGATTTCCTAACTTCTGAGACTGCCTCTTTAGCCAGACTTAATACAGTGCACAAGAGGAACAAAATGCTGTTCAGCTACTCAGTATCTTGCTTTCTACCTTTACTTTTTTGAGATCAGCCCATCTGGTTTGGAACTGTATAGTCCACACTCAGCCTCATCCACATAACTTCTGAGCATCTCCAAGGCCTGAGTGCAGCTGCACTGTTAGTGATTGGCATGACAGTGTCCTGCTACAACTATGGGAAATAAGGGCAAATCCATAAGTAGAATGTAAAGGGTTATTTCATTTTAATGCCTACACTTTTGTGTAGTTCTGAACATCACTGAGAAGGAAGAAACAGCTTAACCTTGGGAATCTGGGTGCTAGAGATGTATGGATTGTGCAAGGAATTTTGGTGCATCTACACTGAAACCTCTTTAATGTCAAGGTGAGCCAAAGGCAGATGACTGTTTTCTGAGGCAAGCAGTAACACATGCCCCTCTGAGTAGGGTAAATTCACGTAGAACCCTGGCAGTTAACTCTTAGGGACTTTGTAAAATATCTTAGAGTCTCTGAACCAGTTACTGGAGGTACTACTTCTCTCCAATTCTGACCTAGTGAACTAGTCAGACTTCAGCTTTAACATAACTCAGTTTTGCCAGTTCTCAAGTCACAGTTCTCAGGCTGGGAATTTTGCTTTTCTTTGTATCATCAGATACAGGACCAAATATAAAAAAATAAGATTTTATCATGCTCTAAATTTCTTGCGATTTCTAACAGGACTGCGTATATCCCTTGCAAAGACACTGACCTGGATTTCAACTACTTTACAAATTGAATCTACTGAAATTCTCCTCTAGTTCTTTTCATGACTCTTGTCATCACCATTTGCTAGCTACTTGGCACACCATTCTATTCTTGATTGCTGGACAAAAGTCAGGAATATCTCCCTTAAAATGAATGCTGCTTTTATTGTTAAAACCTAGCATGAGGAGACTGGCGCCCTAGTCATTATGAACAATGCAAGCTTTCAGTAAATAAATAATTCAATTCAATTAAAACAAATGTTTGCCCTGATGTACCATAGTTTCTAATTTCTTTAACATGCATTCTTGGGAGGTGCTGATGGGAAGTGATCTTCAATGAAAGCCTCAAAGAAGGTTCTGGAGGAAAGCAGAAATTGTGGTGCCATCTTCCTTTCCTGCCAGAAGTGTGTGGTGTAAAGTTTAAAGAGAATTCCAACTCAGAGTAAGCCTGTAGAGTTCATGTTATGTATGGAAACAAAGGTTCACTCTGGCTTCCTATAGGAACATATAATCCCCTGCTTCCCAGTGGCAGAAAGGTTCTTCTTAAATGGGTGAAGTGGACTATGAACTAGATAAGGAGCCATGGAATGATATAAATCCTGTGCTACCATGTCTATCAGTGTCCTAAGCCCTCTGCAAAGTTGTTTGTAGCTCTGAAGCTTTTCATTACAGCCTTGGCTAGCTCTGCAAACTCACAGACTCCCCTCAGCGAAGCTATAGACAGATATGTAGCCTGGTAGAAATCAGCAAGCTGAGCCAACAGGTTTTGCAGCTACTTCTTTGAATCCCTGAGCCAAGTGCTTCCTACTGGCTAGTCTCCTCTGGAGGTTCAGGGATAGCCTCTATACACAGATGTGAGGATGGAGTTCAGGTTTGGTCTACTGGTCTGGGAAGAGGATTTTCCTTATAAATTCCTGGCATCTTTATCACCTTCAAACCAAATCCTATAACCCTAACTCAATCCAAAATATAGGGGGAGAATGTGACTCAACAGACTTGCTTTAAAAACCCCTGGGGGAGGTTCACCATTCTGTTTTTCTGCTGAATATATATGTGGGAGGGTAACAATGTGTTGAGAAGTGAGAACATTTAGGGACAGAATCTTCCCAAGAATGAGTGTTCAGATTGCCTACCAAAGCAACTTGAGGGCAGAATCCAGCCCTTAAATATTATCAGACATCTGGGCAAATAAAATGAGTTTAGCTCAAGCTGCCTCCGTTTTTCTTGCTCAGAAAGTGCTCAGCATAAGACATCAATTTTTGAAAGAGAAGCCTGAGTAAGTGATCAGATCCTTCACCCTCCTGTTCCTTTGAGAAAAGATTTATGGCTGTGCTTGAAACCAGCAGTCAACTCAAACTGAAATTCACATGATACAAACTACAACTGAGCTGAAGCCTCAAAACTCAGATCTGGATCCAGATTTCAGAGAGTGAGACTGGGGTAAGAACCCACGAGACTGGGGATGAACTAACAACCCACCTAATCCAAACCAATGTAAACCCAAGTCTATCCCAAAGTTCTTTAAAGCTCACCAGTACCACATTGCTTTCAGCTCATAGAAATGACGTTTGGGCACTTTTCGTCACAGGCTGATTTAACCTTGACTCATCACTGCTTCCTCACTGGACACTTTCTCACACTGGCTTGTGATTCTTTCTCTACAGAAATTCTTCACAAAACCCCTAGAGGAAGTAGTTTTTATATAAAATATGCACAATGCTACAACCAGCAAAAGAGGAAAAGAAGAAAGAGAGAAAGAAAGCAGAGAAACAGAGAAGCCAGTGCTGTTTCTTGTCATGTAAAGTGTTGCCAAGTACTTTTCATTTACATAGATGACTTAATGATGATTTTATGATACTTTAAATTACTACCACCCACAAGAGATGCATTAAAACTTTTATCAATATGTCTCTTTTACAATCTCTTTGACTGTAAGAATGCAGAGATCATTGGGGAAAAAAAAAAAACAACAGCTTCAAGCAAGTCACCAGAAAGACAACTCTGTGACCTTTCTAGATTATTAAATAAATAAATAAATAAATAAATAGATCTTCTACTAGTATCGACATGATTTAAATTTACATGAACAAATAAGCTGTTTCACACAATAGAAACAAGTAATAAACTAGGATGAGAACTGTGACCAGCCTGGGACCTCTTAAAGACCCCTCTGGACCTGGCAGGAGCCTGCTTTTCCTATCCCAGAGAGAGCCCCCTACGCTGGTCTAATTACCTTTTTAAATTCATATCTAGAACCACAGGCTGCCTCATGGGATTAAGCACAGTATGCTTTGCAAATTGAAAATAAGATAGCTGTTAGGGATATATACTTGCCTCTATGATTACAGCAACAAACAATGGCAAAACATTAATTTACATCTATTGTAATGGTGAAACAAAGCCCTGGATTTTCTTCGTGTTATAGGCAAGAGATAAATCTGCAAAGGTGAAATTCTAAAAGGTGTAGGCTCTAATGAGGGAGATTTTCTGCAGAGCAGGTAACTGGCAGGATGACATCTATTCAAAGTTATGAGGATTCAGTATATCATTACATTTATTTTCCATAAAATGGATTGGGTTTTTTATTTAATAGTAAAACTATTCATAGGAGAAAAAGTTTATACATAGATGGGGTGGAAAGCATTTCTGTGGGGTGAAACAGTGCAGAGCAATTGCAACAGCAATCCAGTCGTGCCTGGGTCTAGGATTTTTAAAGGTGTTTTATCTGGTAGAAATGAATACAGCATTTACAAATTGAAAATAACTCTGTAAACTCAGATAAGATTGTCTTGGTAATATTTTACCAAGGAAGCAGCTCACCACTGCTTACTTTCAATTAGCCATCTAAATCATAGCCTATACAAAAAGCAATCCCTGCTGCCTTGTAATAAAAAAAAAAAAAAAAAAGAAAGTTAGACTAGTTCCTCAGAGTTTTGATTCATGTTGCTGAATATGGAAGATCTGTAATCTTCTCCTTGGAGTCTATAGTCTAATGTAACTGCTTGAAAGTACTTTCCTTCTGCTGCTGGCAAAGATATTTTTTTCTGAAATGAATGGTGATTCATTATAGATAACCCTTCCCGATTAATTTTGTTTTGACTTTAACTTCGAAATAAGAATATAAGCAGTAAAGTACCTTCTCCCCAGACAATAACTCGGCTGTTTTTTTGGTTGATGTGGAGAGAAATTTATTGTAGTTGATGTAGAGAGAAATCTAAATTTAGAAAGAAAACAAAGAAGTTGATTGTCATCAAAAGTTCTAGCTTTAAGATAAAAAATATCATTTTATTATTGTTACTTGTCTGTGATTAATAATAAATGTGCATACTTGGAATCAGTATTCACATTTGCTGGCTTCTGTCTACACAATCCACAGGACTAACTCTCTTAGAGAGCTGACTGGTCAAACTGAAGAAATCTAATTTACATCTACATATTTCTAGTGATTCACATGTAATATTTTAGTAAACTTGAGGAGACCAAACACAGTACCTTGCTGCAACAGCGAGTGATATTTTTTAGGGTCCAATGCTGCATGAGAACAAAATTGTAAGTATTACTTTGACAATTTCAGCAGTTAGAGAAGATAGGTAAGAGCCTGAAAAATAGACATAGGCGTAAATCACTACAAATAGCATTTTTTTCAGCAAATGAATCTGGTTCATGATTTTGTAGATTAGTTTCCCTACCTTCTCTCTGTTTTTTAACCAAAGTTCTCTTTATTTTAGCTCAGTTCTTCAATTTCTTGATAAAGACTTTTTCTTTTTTTCTTTTGATAATCACTTAACTTAACCTTGCTTGATGAATACTTGAACTCACCACCTGTTGCTGTTTGGTTTTGTTTGGTTGGTTTTTGTTTGTTTTCATTCTTTTCTTTGTTTTGTTCAGTGTTACTTAAGATAGAGAAGATGCCATGACCATAAGTCTGAGTTACAACCCAAGATCCAACAACACCCCCAACAAAGAGCAAGAAATATTACATAGAAATATTAAAATTAAAAATGAATTCTGCACCAGTACACAATACTTACAGAGTATAAAAAGGATTTTGGAAGGCTGGATGCTATCAAATACACCTGAATGATTTTACTTGCACTCACAAAAGGTTGAACCGTGCATGCACCTCCCTGCAAGCAGTTAGCCCCAGGCAGGAAAGGAGTTTTTCACTCTTTTTTATTTTCTGCTATTTAATAGTGATTTACTACCAAGTAAGCACATGCCTGGTGTTTTAAAGCTGTTGAAGTGTCCCAGTGAAGTCAAGGGGACTAATGTATGCTGGGATTCTCCATGCTGAAAAATCAGGCTGATGTTTCACTGTCTTGTTTAAGAAAGACCTAAATACTGAAGCATAATTTGATTAACAGTTTGGTCACTTAGGACAAGGACATACCTACTTTCCATGCTTAAAGGCAACATTTTATTTTATTTTGCTTTATTTTCGACACGTGAGATACCTAATTTAGAGTAATGAATGGGATACTTTTGCCTTAAACAAAAATAAATTTTACATAACTCCTCAGGCATGAACAAAAAAGAAACCCAGGCTCATGAAAACAAATGTTTTGTTCTGTGGATTCCCTAGCATTTCAGCCTACCTGCATCATTTTGTTGCATGCCTTCACTGACACTCCGTCTATAGCTGCAGATGAACCCACTTCTCAGCCTACATTAGTAATTTTTCCTCCTGCAAAGAAGCTGGAAACATCTGAAATATTGCTGTGATTGCTACCTGCAGTGCAGCCTGCAAAGTTTTACACACTGGCCATATTCATCCACAGTCCCTGATCATAACCAGCATCAGGTATACAGTGCAGACAGTCTTCATATGAACCTAACACTTAGGAAAACTGTTTGCTTATTGTATTTCTTGTATAGTGCACAGGAGCACTTTATAAAATAGGGACGGGAAGGGGGAGCACCTATAAGAATGCAGTAACAACTTATTTTATAAAGAATATTTGTAAGTATCTTAACAGCATCCTCTGAGCTGCAGTAAATATTACTCTGTAGATGTCTGAGAAAAAGAAAAAGAAAACAACAACAAACAGAAAACTATTCAATTATGCTAATTCTGAAAAAATAAAAAAAGCTGCTTTAAAAGTGGGAGGAACTAGAACAGATAAGTTGAGCCAGGCTACTGCATTTGTTACATTTTTACTTCTTTACTGATGCTGATTACAGTTTTCCTTCTTCTTTCTATATATACATATTTAAAAGCACCTACTCACGCTGCAGTGAAGAAGTGGAGTACTGTACATATGCCATAAGCTCAGCCATCCAGCTGTGATCTTCCCTGTACCTGAGCAACATCTCAACAAAATCCCGTGTGTGCATCTGTGTATGTAAATGTATATATATGAACAGATTTGTACCAACTCTGCATTGTTACACTTGACTTACTCTTTTTTTTAATTATGTAAAAAAATCACATTAAGCTGAATCTAATTACTGCAATGTATATTAGAAGCAGGGCACCATCAAAATTTTATTTAAATTAATCAGGTTTTGATTTAAGATATTAAATTCAAATTAATCATGTAAAAATGGAAATGATCCTTGACGTGCTTCCAGCTGTGACTTCAGTCTGTTTTCTCGTGTGAGTCACTTTCGGGATGTCTTGGGGGGAACATTACGAAAATTCACGCCGGTGCTATTTCAATTAGAGTTATTTAGCAGGACAGATGTAAAGAATACGGTATAATTAAGAAGGAGCTGATGACACGGCTACAGATTTTCAGGATCAAAAAAAAAAACCTGTTAGTGAAAATTGACTACTGGTCATGTAGTCCAAGTTCAAATATGCTGAGGTTAAACACTCATTAATGATGGAATGAGGTCTTTAGATAGACCATTGGACTCTTTCTCTGGAGCAATCTGCAGAATTCTTCCCTGGAAATAACTTTGAAGCTTCATTAGCAAGCAGATGATACCTGATAATATAATTTTAAATTTCTTAAAATAATTTTCCTCCCTCTGGTGTCTAATCTTTTCTGGTCAGCTAACTCCAAAGGCATTTAGGAAAACCTGTAAGTGGCATATAAATGTCCATGTAAGAGCATATACACACAGAGAAATGTATATTTGTACACTCATAGCATTGTTAAACTCATGATGAATATGAGCTGCCAGGAATACTGTTATTTCTTCTAGAGCTGTTTAGCACAATGAGAGTCTGAACTAGCTGCACACTTCCTGACTGAAATCAACAAAGAGAATGGGGGCTTTCCCATACAGAGGCCTGACTTTGTGTTTATTTATAACTTTTCATATGATCAGTATTTCCACTGCGAAAAGTGAACTGCTTGTTGTTTCTGTACTCAAGTATAGAGTGAAGCAAACATTTTCTTTTTTTTTTTTTTAATATGTGCTGCAATACTAAGCAGTGTGAACCTTGGAAGTTATTTTTTCAAATTATTTTACCTGAAATTAATTCTCCCAGGTAAAAGTCAACATGAAAAAAGATCAGAGAGACTATAATCCTTTCCTTCTCATACTCATAGTTGTCCTGAAAACGTGCATCTTTAAATATGCTTCTTATGGTTGCTATCCAGGGCTCTCTGTATCTGCGTCCCTCCTACTGGGTAATAGTAAAAGCCAAGTTAAATTTAAAAAATGCACAGTACATACTGTACACTCATAATTATAGATTAAATATTGCTCTCCATGGTGTTTTTTCCATATCACTGGCAATCTTTCTCTTTCCTAAGCAATGTCCTGTTGTCACTTCTCTCTGCAAAGCATTACCCAACTAAAAAAAATTTTCTGCAACCAAAACCATTGTTTGTAGCTAAAACCAAAACAAATCCAGCTATTGCAGATGACTATAAAGTAATTTAAATATCTAGTTCTGTGTATCTGGCAACATTTTTCAGAAGCTCATCTTAGAACTTGTAGTTACATTATTTGCTTGTTCAGGGAGCAGCACACAGCAGTAGCTAAAGGAAAAGTGATGCACCAGACCAAGTGTGCCTGGCTATCCATAATAGATGAAAATTAAATAGCATATTGCACTTGCCACGGCATACCTATTATGTAGATTTCTAGGCAGGAAATTGTCTGCAAAACAGATACACAGGGGGCATAAACTTTTTGTTATTAGGGTAGTTGATCATGGTGTTGTTACAGTTGTAGGAATGATACGATTCATTGAAGATTTCTGCTTCCCACTCATAAGATATAAACCAACATAATGATTGTTCTTTAATAGTATTTAAAGATATTTTGAAAACAAATTGTGCTGGAGTTTTGCATAATAATGGTTTCAGTTTTCCAGGAAATGCTTTTTTGGGAAGTGCATAACTGTTTAAATATTAAAAATGGCTCCTCATAAGTAGTAACTAGTCTATGAGAAAGGATGTGATAAAAATATGCTCAATTTTGTCCTTTTAAAATTTATTTTTTCTTTTGACATAACAGCTGGAAAGAATAATTATTTTTTTTTCATGGACTAGGCTGTTGTCTGGATGACTGAGATGCATTTTCCCATGAGAGATACACAGGTTCATTTCCCATCTGGGTATCTTTCCCCTCCTGTTTCCTTTCCTCCTCCAACTCCCCTCTTGCAGGACTAGAACATATTGATAATGAACCATTGGTTTCCATTTCACACCCAAGAGATTGTATCAAACACAAAGCTGCTCTGTATGAAGCATGGATTAGCCCAAAGATGTTTGTTCACATATTTCTCAGTCTTTCATCCGTATCTGAATGGGTGGGTTCCCCTAACGACAGGGACTCATTTGTAGGTTGAAGACACTAGTAGTTTAGACTGGATTCTCTGATCAATTAAGAACTGAAGTTGATGATCACAGGATGGAAAGCTCTGATTCCTATTGAGACCCTATGTGGAGGACAGTTCGACAGGGTAGAGTCTTGGTAACCAAGAAATTTGGTCTTAACAGTGGTGGTTGGCCATGGTCTTAACATCCATTTATGAGAGGGCAAGGCTAAGATCTCCTGATTTCTGGCATTTTCTTTAATTTTAAATCACTATCAAAATACGTACTTTTAGTACATTTTAGTTAATTCCTTTGCTTTAACAAAAATGTGTAAACCATTGTCTGTCTCTCACTGGTTTATTACTTGTCTGACAAAATATAAGTCTTAATGTATCATGGGTCTCTAGAATTGAGCCTGGTTAGTAAGCCATCAAATAATATATGAAAGATCTGACTTTTGCAGCTGGAGCTTTCATTCCAAGGATATATTGAGGCCTTTCTCTCCAGAAGCAATTCACTGAGGCACTTGGGCTGACTCAGCAAGTAAAACTTGTAACTGGAGAGAATCGTCCTGACAGTAGGAGGAGCTGCAAAGGTGAAACCTTAATTTTCTACCAGTCTTTTACCAGTCCTTTTGGAGGTATTTTGTGTCACTCTATACTAGTAGCACCCTATCTAAGGCTGCAGTTGCCTCTCATCCCTGGATAACTGAGTTTATTTTCCTCGTTCTGTGCAGCACAATCAGATTTGGCCCTCATAATATATGCTTTCATTCCTTCTAAGGGCAGCAAGAAAACACACATAATATTTTACAGAGCAGACATTCCAATTTTGAAAGTGATTTTCCAGGCAACAGAACATGCCCCATGGGTTCTACCTGGGAGCTGAATGTTAACGACTAACTTTGGAAAAATCTTTTTTAGGATACTGAGGCATGAAATGCCTATTTTAGTGGCTTTGCAAAGTTACCTCTGTGAACTGGTTAAAGAAATTTTCAGAGGAGAGGTCCTCACTTACCAGCTGTGAACACACAGTGTGCAGGGCCAATGGAAGAGTCTGGGTGCTTCAGTGAAAAAAAAGCTAATTACACTGAAAGAAATTTGCACATTCAGCATACATTAGCCAACTCAACAAATCATTGACACAGTACAGCACCCGAAACCACCCAAAATACTGAGCTTGACTGTTAATTAAAAACCAGGTCCCTAATTCCAGGCCACTCTGCTCTAAGAAGCAATAAACACTGACAAACAGCAGAAGTCAATGCTGCAAGCCTTTCCACTGAGGATAGTTAAACAGGCAGTGAAGCCAGTTTTCCAGGTTTCATCAGGAACCATGCCATCTTTGGTGTTGTTATTAACACCTGTAGGATTAAAAGGAAAAAAAACAAACACACCAAACTTCCTCTATTTTATTTTAATGATATGAGCATTTCTACCTATCCTATTTGCCGAGAACAGTTTGGAAAATGAACACTGTAAGGTTGAAAAAAAATATATTTTTTAAATAAACTAATATTTAAGATGGGCTTTAAAGAAATTGCAATTTTTACACTGATCTCGCATTCCTTAGGGACCTGATTCTGAACTTTTGAGTTTTGAAGGTTGGCAATATTGGATATAACATGTGAATGACGTTCACATCCTAACCTAGTGGAATGAGTGAGGTACTGGTAAAACTTGAAATTGTATACAGACTCCTCAGGTCTGCATCTATAACTTACAATAAATGTAAATTAGTAAAAAATGTTGGACAGAAAAAATGTTACATTTCACTGCACACACAAGGTAAAAATCTCCAGCATATCAGGATATTCCACCTTTAACCCAGATGAAGGTTAAACAAAAAAAACAAAACAAATGAAAAAAACAAACAAACAAAAACAACAAAGAACTAAAACAATTACTTAATTCTGGAATCTGTCACTTGATTAACACACTCAAAGTACAATAGAATGGCACAGGATTTCATTTTGGTATCAAGATGTTTTAGACTAGGATACTCCCATACCCTGCTCAATGTAACATTAGTAGAGACTGATTCAGATAAGTCTTTAATGAGTTTCTTCTTCCGTCTTGATGTAACATCAGTTTTTTGGCCCTGACAGTAGGCACTTGCAGGAATACTTTACTTTCTCTTGTAGGGAAAAGAGGTGTATGAAATTCATAATCTTCCAGGCAGCTGTGCTGAAGGTTAGGCAATCATTTGGAATTGAACAATGTGTTCAGATTTGAGAAAAATGAAACATCGTCTGGGTTGAAAACAGCAACATGACAAAGGGCAACTCAGCCAGATGTGTACAAACTGGCCCGTAAAGACTGATAATCATAGAATCACCAAGGTTGAAAAAGACCTACAAGATCATCCAGTCCAACCATCAACTGCCAATAACTGTATCTGTGCAGAGAATTTAACTGAATTAGAGCTCCAGTCCAAAGTCACAATTCTGTATTAATTTACTGTCCAGATCAGAAAAAAAAAGGAATCATTTATCTTTAGGAGAATAAAAAGTAGATTTGTAAGAGAGAGGACGTTCTTGCCTCTTTTAAATTACATACCATGCAATATCTGATGTAAAAGAATCACTGTAACACAGTTGAAATCCATACTGTTGAAGCTCTGGTATCCCTTATTTTTAAAGATAGTTTCTCAACTAGATAGGACAAAGTCTTACCATTTTCCTGTGCAGAAAACACACCTCTAGTTCTTTTTTCTTTTTTTTTTTTTTCTTCTGGATTTCCCATCTTACTGTTTCTAATGTGTTTATAAGAAAATATTTTTAGGACATTATATTTTCCTTATTCAGTAGCAGCACAATGCAGTGAATAGCTTAACAACTCAGTGAAACTTCACAATATCCTAACCTGAGACAGCAGACTCATAATTATAAACTGAGAATAAGCTGCAGCCTTGTCAGAGTGATTTCATTATCCTGATTGCATCAATTTTGACCCTTTACAAGACTGCGTGTTATTTGGGACATCAGGAGTCTAACAACTGAAAGCAAGCAAAAGACAGCTGCTTTCTGCTCACAGAAGTCTCTGGATATATTTAGCAATTTAGCCTTCAAAGTAAGCAGTTTTGCTTGTACTATTGTAAGATGCATCATTTCTCAGTAGGGCCCACATGTTTGCCTTAATCAGATAGGGTTCTTCTTGTTGTTCTTAACCTACTTCCTTTCCGAGAGAGGTAAGAGAACTTTAGCAGCAGCCGTCAGTAGCGAATGAAGTGGGAAGAAGCAAAGAATAAAAAATAGGCTGGGATTTATAAAAAGAATGTAAAAATCTGTGATTATATAATGACACACAGAAGATGCCAGCTACCATGGAAAGCTATGGCATCACTGTTAATTTAGTGAACTCCATGATTCTCACTTCTCTGACATATAGGCAGCTTCTGAAGTAGTTTGAAATCCATAATCTTTAAGATAGAGGTTGAGAAATGGTCCCAATACTCAGTCAAAACTGAAGGAGAGCTTATTATCTGAGGGAAAGTCATTGACCCTAAGTTAACTTTTGTTTAGCCTCGGTGAAATAGAAAATGAAACAAGAAACCATGTAGAGGTACAGGTAGATGTGGTGTTTTCTGAACGAAGAAGAAAATTAACCAATAAAAAGTGGATTCAGCCAAGTTAATTAGTTGTGAGTCAATGCTAAGTGGTGACCAAATTCACGGAGCAAACAAGTCTAAAGTCTAAAAGTCTAACAGTTCTTAGCAGAGGAAACTGTACTTTTATAAAACTACAGGTTTTATCGTTTCCAGATAAATGAACAAAAAGTAGAAATCAGATCTATACCTTTAAATGATTTTGCTGCTGCTCTAAAAGGACAGTGTGGCAGCTGCGACCATTCACTCCCCATCCTGTTTTGCAGAGATGCGAAGACAGTAGGACTGCTGCACTGGGAGCCCTCCTGGCCACAGGTGATGAGCTTCACCATCTGCAATACTCAGTGGGCCAATCAAGTTGGCCCTGCGTGAGGTAAGATGGATAGCCTCCCTGTGTGCCCTGAGCTCCCTCTGAAATTTCAGCAGATCAATGTCACTGTGGCTTTTAATTACCCCTTTGCTTCATCATTATTTCATGGACTTTAATATGCCCTGCAGGACACAGCATCACAGAGTACAGATAAACAACCACCAAGCCCCAGTGGCTCTTGAGGTGCTAGTCACCCTCTAAAGGGTAATGTCACAGTGCCAAACTCATCTCCCTGAGTAACCTGACCTCAGGGTTTCCAGGCTAATTTCAGCCTGAGATGAAACACAGGACACCCGCTCCACCACTGTGTTCCGGCCTGAGAGCTCTTATATTTCACACTAGAATTTGTTGCTATTGCCACACATAGGTATGGAGATCAGACTGGCCAGTAGGTCTTTTGCACTTAATACACATTTTCTGAAGAGGAAATCAGCTTATCCTTGCAGATCCTGTGTGGTAACCCATAAACATTTGAACAGAGTGGAGGACAGGGCCTACTTGTAGAAGATATTGAAAACATCCTGAGAGAGACTCAAACAACCTCTTGCTGCTCTGGGCTCAAAAGTACTCAGTGGTGTGCAGAAAGAAACACATCCTGAAGGCTGTATGCAGCATGATTTGCTGTAGAGGTTGGTCTAACATGTAGTTGGTGGGATACGATGGCTGCAGGCAAGTTATAACCACAGAATACAACTCTGGCCTATTCAATAACCACTGGTTAAGTAATGTGCCAGTTAAGATTGGAGCAGTTCTAGCTTTTTGGTTTTAATTAGTGAATGAATGCGGCTCATCAGGGAGACAGCACTTATATGGCAATTGTGAGCAAAACTGAGGGGTAAAAATGATATGATGAAAATTATCCAATATTAAGATATGAATATAACTTTTGATGAATGTTGAGGAAAAAAAAGTCATAAGCAACTTCTCTTGGAAGATGCTGTTAGATGTCTGCCATGTTGCTTATGATGTGCAGCACTGAGCTCTGATTAGCAGTACTCTAAATTCTCCATGAGGAGAAATTTCTGCTTTCTTAGATATCTTCCCCAGGCTAGAATCAATGCAGGGAGAAGTGAGACAATGACAGAGATGTTTCAACATGTGAGCAACAGTAAGAATGAAAACAGTAACATTTTGCAAGCATTTCCATGTGGGTTTCCCAAATACTGGCCACTGTGTCCGAACTACTGCTCCTGCTGGCTGGAGCTAATGGGAATGGGAACTCCCTTGATAAATCTGTACCTGCCCAGGTGTGATAAAACAGTATCCATGTTAAAAGGCTCAAATGATGGAGCTAGAGGGATGATATGTTCTTGCTGTAGCTCTGGTTAAGGTTTTGGATACCCTGTGCAGAAGCTAGCATACTTTTTATAAAGGAATGGGTGATATGAGAAAAGTGAAGGCTAAGTGGCTATTCTTAACAGTGAAGAAATTGAATCCCTGCAAATTTTTCCCTGGGAGACTGTGGCCTTTGTTTCCCCCCAAATTTACTGGCTGAACAGACTCCCTTTGTCTTTCTTCCCTCACTAAAAACTGTTATCTGTCTGTGGGTAGCTGGCACTAGCTGCCAGAGCTCTGTGGAGAGTCATGGCAAGGACAAGTACGAGAGTGGGCTAAATGAATTCCACATTCCTACTGGGAAGGAAAAAAATGAATATGTTTAGTTTTACTGAGAGAAAGGGACTTCATTAATTATATATACCTGACATGGTTCTAACTTAATTTTATTGATGCCAGGAGAACAAAAATAGATGAAGATAGGATGACCTAAATGCACAGAGCAAGGAGTGGCTCTATGCTAATTGATATGAGAGTATGGAGGCAAAAATTATCATGTGAGGGCAGCTAAAATCGATTTTTGTGAGAGGAGGTATTAATTAATGAGTTGTGGGCAGTGCAATTAGTTGACTCATTAAAGCCCAGTGTATCTGAAGTCAGTTTACAGAATGAAGATAACGTGCAGTAAACTTGTTCCTTTGGGATTAAATTTAAGGCTTTGATAACCACTGTCTGATTGAATGAGATGCAGCCATGTTTAGAGAACCCCAAGAACCAGATCAAACTGTACTACCCAAATTCTCATCCCAGATACACATTAACCAGCTCTCCCTGTGGAGACTGGAAATTTTGCATATTTAAACTCAAGCTTAAAGCTGCTTGGATTGGATGTGAAGGTTCCTCATCCACACTTTTTGTGGGTAATTAAAATCAAGAAGTGGTCAGTTTAATGAGGACTGAGATATGGAGTTGCATTTACTGTCAGCTCTTCTTATTTGAATTCTTGTTTAAATAATAACAGGGCTATTTGTTTAAGAAAAAGAATTTTGAGGTTCCCAAAATGACCCTCACTAGTGTTAGGTTTTCTGAAAAGGTGCCGCCTTAGATTTGTCTCCTTCAGCCATGAAGTTTTCTTAAAGTTTATTGGCAAGAGGCCATTTGCCAGCTTTGATCTGGATCCTGATACGCAATTTGAACACACCCAAAGGCATAAAGCAGTTGCCCACTTCAGACAGGCATTGCAAATGAAGCTACAGCCACTGACAGTATTTTTAATTCTGAACTATATTCTCAGGGAGGAGTTAGTAGGCAAAAGGTGATCACCAGTAAACTTGTTTCTGGAGTAAAAGTTGAAACTTGGAATTGAAATACTTCCAAAAAACAAAGAGAAATAAACTGACGTGTGCAAGCAATCTGAATTTACAGTCACGTGTGACAGTGCTACAGACTTCAGGTTCCCTGAATGTTGCATGTAGGCATAGTCACTGACAATAATTTTGAAATAAAAAATATAGGAGAAAAGAAAAAAAAGTGTATACATTTTCCTTTCACTTTCTCCCCATTCTTTTTTGATTTATATCTGGAAATGATTTTTGTTCAAATAAATACACATCACAGAATTCACCTGGTGTACCAGGTTAATGCACTGCTTCTCTGTACCTGTCTTTGAGGCACATAGGCAGACGTGGCAAAGAGGTCTGCCAGAGAAGGAGCAACCTGCACTGACATCAGTGTTTTGAGAGCACTGTGGCTTGCATTGCAGAATGAGCTCAGGAAGCACAGACATGTTCAGTTTGTTTGTTTGTTTTCTGTTTTCTTCCAGGTAAAATCAAGCCAAAATTTGTGCTCTGAAATCACACCTATGCCTTTCACCTGCTTGTGGACATCCAGCCCATGGGACCAGACTGGAGATAGTTTGAAGTAACCTCCTCTGAAAGACATGCAGCATGGACGTGTTCTTCAACACCAGTTCATTCTATATGTGTATTTATTCCTATAGGCCAACTACTTGCAATCTAAGCCAGAGTGACACATTAAGGAGTGCCATAAAAAAGCATCAGAAGGGACCACATTTCCACAAGCATATTATTATTATTATTTATCATTTGCACTGAAGCAGTATGTGACAACCCTAAATTCCCTGTAGTGTGAAGTACTAACACAAAACAAGAAGATGGTCCCTTCTTCTGGCAAGGATTAAAACCTGAAAATAGTTTGAGGTGGAGCTTTTCCTCCTGCTCCAACCTGTTATGTTCCCGGGTGCTGCACTGGCATAAGAAAGCTGTAAATTCAGTCATGCAATGCTGGGAAGGAGGTGGGAGTAGGGAGAGGAGTGTAAGTTTTCACAAAGCTTGCTTTTCCTCATGCCTTCCCTGGGTTGAAATGAATGGAAAGTAGCCAATAGCCAGCAGAAAGTAAAGGATGGGAGAGTAGAGTACTGAGCCGATATCCTGGTGATTTATGACCTTCTTGGGATAGTGTGTAGAATAAGTGACAGATTATCTGCTGACCTACTGGATAGCTCATTTGCTTTTGTTCAAGCAGCAGTTTTTCAGTACAATTGCAGGTCCAAATATTTCTCCTTTGAACTGAGTTACCTTGCTGCTAAATAAATATGTCAGTCAGCAGCAACACAAGTTAGCATCTCTGGTGGGAGGTATTTGCCTCACTCCAAAGGCCAGCCTGAGAAGATGCAGTATAGGCATGTAGGAGACAGGGACCTAGGGCAAAACAGAGCATGTCAAACTGATGGCAGGGACAGGCTGCAGAGTTTCCTGGTGGTATGGAGCTCTAGATGCCTTTAATCAAATTGAGTTGTGATTTCTGACTTTATGTAGGACTTTTTCAAACTACTTTTTCTTTGAAGTTTGGAGATGTCTGCGGCTCTTACACTGAAGTTAGTCCTTCCATTCCTAGATGCCCTCAGATTTAGAAGTTGTATATTTTATTTCAGAAAAAAATCATGAAGCATCTTACGTTGTACTTCTTCACAAATATATTTGGACCAATCCTTCATTTGCCTGTATCTAATGCTTATTTTGTAAGACAAACTCTTCTGCTTTACACAACTGACTTTATATACCTCCACGGAGTTGATGACACTTGAGTGTCCAGCAGAGGACTATGGAGAAAGATGGTGTTGTATGCTCTGTAACAATCACTTCCACTGGTTATGTTTAATTGTTTAAGCTGTTTCCATTTGTACAATAGAGACTATAAAGCTAATGTTCACTCCAGAAATGAGAAGGGTACAAGGAGCTAATGTTATCGCTGATATCTTTAGAAAGACAGTGTTTCAGGAACCACAATTCTGTTGACTTACTTGAAAGAGAATTAACAGCAAATATGCACATCCAGGCATATTTAGTGAGCACAGAAAAAAAAAAAAACATGGGGAGTAAAGCCCTGTATCCTATGTGACCTTGCAAGGGATCCAATAACAGCAAAGGAAAGAGTAGAAGAAAACATTTCTCTCCCCAGTGCTGATTGCCTCAGTCTTGCCCTCCTAATAAGCATTTAAATAATGTAAATGTGAAGGGTGGTGCTGCAGAGAGAAGGGGGGGGGGGGAACCTTTCTGACTTTCCTTTTTCCCCTGAACACTGATGCCATTGCATAATTATATGGGTTGGCTTGAAAGAATGAAACCCAGTTCAAAATGTATGAGTTCATTTTTATGTTCTACTGAGAAAATTTATTCAGTGTGACTGCTCAGTAGCGAGAGCAGTAAAACACCTTAATCCCTGGTTGAAGAAAGGTAATACCTTGACAGATGTGTGCCTCCTACTTTCCTTGCGGCCATGTTTCAACAACAAACCTTTATTTCTGCTTCTCGGCTGTGGCAGAAAAAAAAAAAATGAGAGGAGCAATAAAGCAGTCAGACAAATCTCAGGAGCCAGGCGGCAATGCAATAGTAATGACAGATTTTTAATGTGGCAGGAGAGATTGACAGGAAAATGTCTTCAGAGCAAACGCACGCCAGATGGAATGAAAACGGTTTATTGGAGTATGGAGGTGCTGCTGAACTGAATAGAGGGTGGGTTTAAGGTGGGTGTTTTATCCGTTTCAAGTAAACAACAACAATCCCAAAAAACTCCATTTACCAGGTATTGTCTAAGACTGGTTCTTGCACCAAAGGGATCTTTTCTGTTTGTTTGTTTATTTCTTTTTCCACAGTACTGCACCAGAGAAAAACTTTAAAGTCAAAAGTTCAGTCACTACATGCTCTGCACAAAAGGAGAAGGCAAACTGGTTTGGTTTAAGTTTTCTATATCATTTGCCTCTCTTCTCAATCCCCTCTACTCCCCAGTTCTGAAGGAATTTCTCAGTATGAACAGTAAAGATGTGTTGATGTGCTTTTAGATAAATCAGAATGATTTTTTTCCAAAAAGACATTGTGTAAGAAACAAAAACAACAGCAAAAAAAAAAAAAAAAAAAAAAAATCCCAGCTGATTGAGTAGCTATCAAATCCAGGACAGCATAAGAAGCCTGCTCTAAAAATCCTATAAAAGCCAATACAGCTATTTCAATATCAGGAAGAGCAACATCATTGTGTCCTTTACAAAGGAGTAAACTTAAACTTGCATGCTCTAAGTAATGATAATAATGTCAAATTCAGCCCTACGTTTCACAAGAAAACGTAGCTCTGAAATATTTCATACTCTCACACAGAGCAAAGACAGGAAAACAGCCATAAATGGGAAGAAACAACACAAAAGAAAGAAAGAAAATAAAACTCCAAACAGTGTATCTTCCTGACACCTTTTCATTATCAGCCTAGTCAATAAAGAATGCCACTAAGGAAAGGATGGCGTCATATTATTGAAACATGCTGATTTGAAGGGGGGGGAGAGGGGGGCATGAAGGATGCACTTGCAGTCTCAGTTGGTAGGGGTTTTTTATTTCACTACATTTTCCTTTATTAACGCTCTGTAACTGTAACTTATGTTCAGGGCTTGGATAAAATGTTCTGTGTGTATTGTGTACTTTTATACTTCTCTTTTTAGAGTTTATACATGGCATTTTTTTCCTTACACAAACACATCAGAAGGAAATCACTGAGCTACCTCCTCTATTTCTATTATATTTTAAAACAAAACAAAACAACCCTCTTTGTCTTTCACAACCTGCTTCTCTTATGCTAAGGCACATTTATTTGAGAGTAAAAAGATGTTATGGTTCCTTTTGCTGCTTGTATGTATAGTGAATATGCTCCAATGTAATTTGCAGAAAGTGTGGGAAATGCTCTGGAAAGTAAGCAGGGAGTTTTGCCATGTCATTTCATCTGATAACTACAACACCGCGATAGTAAAGCTTTAGGCAAAATGCTTAATACTGACAGGAAAAGAAATTGGCAAAGCCTTTTACAGTTTATATTTTATAGATTTACTGACTGTTTTAAAAATACAAGTTTTAAAATTTTGTCCTATTTGGAATCCTGCTATAGAGTTCTATTTAAGTCTCCTTTTGTAGGAGTCCTTTTTTGTAGTCCTGGCAGAGATATAAAGATTGCTTGTATAATTCTTATGGTCTTTAGGGTTTTGCTTCAATTTCCTTAGCATTTGGCTAAATATTGGAACACAAGCTGTTCATCACAGTGCAAGATAAAATATTTTTATATTAAAAAATGCCTTTAACTTGTTAAGTCATCTTTCAGTACAAAGAGCAACATGATGATAAAGCAAAGCATAGAAGTGAAGGGGTTGTTAGTGATGCTATGCATACTTCTGAAATTATCCTATTTCTTCGCACTCAAGTGTGACTCGATTATCAGTCAACTTAAGTTTTTCTGGTTGGGTTGAAGCTGTTTTGTAAATCAGTTCTGGAAGGAGCATCACTTCATTAGGAGCTGCGTTTTAGGAAAAATGAATTAAAAAAAAAACCAAAGCCATTTTCCAGCTTATTTTAGAATGTGTTTTTAAACACCCAAGAAAATTAAACTCAGGCTGAATATTAAAGCAATGCTGAAGATAAAACTTGACATAACAGGATGTGATGACTGCCATTCTGTCCTTAAAGCACCTTTTTGCAACACACACAATACGGAATATTAATCAGTGTTCTAAGGCATTGGCAGTATCCAGAGACGCAATGACAAGTTAGGGACGGAACAGCCGGCTTAACTATGAATGGCATTCCTTTATTCTGCACCAGCATCCTCATAACACTTAAAAATAGATTTTACTGTGTCATCATCTCTGCTCTGGTATCGCTAGTAAACTGTGCTAGGTAAGAAAACTGCAATAGAGATTGTACAAGCATAGATACTAAAGTTACTATTGGTAGTGTACTATTGGTAGTTTTCATTTCAGAAGACACTGAATACTGACTTTCAACCTCAAATTGTATTTATTAGTAGTTTGCATTTTTTCCTTTTTTTATCCCTAAAATCATACCAAGTATATCAGCATGCTTTCATGCACCCCCGCACTGTGGAATTTTGATAATGTATGTCCTAACCGCTTAATTGATTGATTAGCTTACTGCAGCTTTCTGAGGCACCAAATTTATCTTTAATAGCCGGAGTCAGGCACGGCAGGCAATCGAGGGGGGGGTCCCTTGGCGTCGATTTGCTCTTAACTGGAAAGTCATTACCACTTAATACATGTAGATTGTGTTGAAAGAAAATTATGTGTAATGAAATGAGGGAAAAATTAGTGGAGTGTTATGGGCGAAAGCAGATGTTACGGAGGAATTATGCTAGCAGAGATAATCACCTTCGCTAGCATTGTGTGTGCTGGGGTGTTAACTCAGGGAGAGAGTTGGTGAGAGAGCTAAATAAATGCACTGATTTACACAGATTCACTTTTCAAACTACAGTGTACGTCCAGCACTACACATCTACATATATGTACATACACTCACACATACAGGCATGCTCAGGGCTCAACTTTTATATTTCTGATGCTCACACCCTTTATTTAGTTATTTTCCAGCTAATCACACTATATTCAGTAGTCCTAGCTGGAAGCGCAGGGAAATAACCGTCGATTTGCATAATATCATGAAGATGAGAATAATATCCAAGGGCAGAAGTACTCACATAAGTATTAAGACAAGACCTTGTATGCTTCAAACTCTGGACAACCTCTCCTGAGAGAAAACTGATGAATACAAGAGAGGTCTTTGAGAGAAGCACCTGACATTTTAGAAGCTGTAGAAATAAAATAAATACAAGAGATATTTTCAAATAAAAAAAAAAAAAGTACAGAAACATAGAGAATTGTGCCTTTACTTTAATAGCCTGTAAATAAAGGGGATGGAAAAAAAGAAAGAACAGATGAAATCTTTCTTTTTAATGCAAGTTAGGAACATCTTTGAAGGTAGTTGTTTTGCAGACAGGCAATAGCAAAAACACTCAAAATCGGGGAAGAGTGCTGCAGCAGATTTTATTTTGAACACATTTTAGAACTCTGTAAATTAATCTTTCACCTGTGGGCATATCCCTGTCCGTTTCCAGCCGTGACTGATATATATGCTTGATTATTTTTCTTATATCCAGGCATGCAAGGTCACTATTAATTTTTATCTTGGGTTTATCTATTTCATATAATATGTGTTTGGATTTAGAATTATCTCTGCTTTATCACCCATTTCATAATAAAAAATGCAGTCTCGAAAAGATATTAGTTTGCAGATTTTACTATCAAAACCATTGATAATTAGGGTTTCCTCATATATAGTTCTATTCCCTCACTACTAAATGAGGCTTTTATGGCTACAGTTATTGCCAGTGATAATAATACAAATTTTAAAAATTAAAAAAAAAAAGAGAAAGATTCAAGGTCTTGTATTCCTGGTGTTACTGTTCAGAGATAGGAGGTTAGCAAGAGGACTGTCAATTTCCTTGTCACTATATTAATGAGTCAAAGAAATGCAGCTAGCCACTCATGAATCAATTGGAAAACCATGATGAATGTTTCAATAATTAAGAGAATAATTAAACTGCTGAATGTAGGATGGCACTAAATGAAATAGCTTTTGTAACAGCAGCATATTGCTGTTTATAAATACAAAGGGCCACGTTTAAATAATGTTGTGAGTCCAACTTAGATTTATCTGTCTTATCACTCTTAATTGACTGAGGGCCCAATCCTGCAAAAGTCTATGCTATACATAGTATACCTTATGCCTTAGTCCTATGCACAGCAGCAGTGCTCACGCACGCAAAGCTAAATGCTCACAGAAATCTTCTGCTCAATCAGAGTCTCTCAGTGTACCTATGTGCCTCTCTAACTGCACACTATCATGGCCACCACTGAGGTATTTTGGTGATAAGCAGCTAAACTTAAGTAGATAACGAAGGCAGTGAATTTGCAGTTAAAGCTAACACTCTGGTGGTAACATGCATGATGCTCGTGGAAATATTTTTAAAAAGCAATACGTGTTAAAGGTGAACTGTAAAGCTGGAGTGAAAATTATGTTAAGTTCAGAAATACGTCCTGAGTTTCTCATCTATCAGGCAAGTTTTACCATAGCTTTCAAAACTCTCTTTCTGCCTATACAATATCTCCTTGATAAAGACATTCCCAAACATAATTTTGTATGATATCACACATACCAGAACTAAGGATGCTCTAAAGAAGACATTCTAGAAAGTCATCCTTCAAATGAGTACATCTCAGAACATGGCAAATGCTCACAAAACATATTTTGGGAAAAGTAAAGGTAAAATATACACCATTCCTAAACCCAATGCTCAAAAAAGTTTACATATTTTTGAGAGAAAAAAAAAAAACAGTGGGACAAATGAGTTTGAATACGCTTGTATTTATTGAAAGTGTGTCACAGCTCTTTGCTGGCTGCTGAAACACTGGCAAGCTTAGGAGAAGTCACTCAAATAAGGCAGGGTCACTTCAGGTGCAAAATTCAACCAAGTGCACAGAGGCCCCTCTCTGACTGATGGTGCACAGACAGCACTAATATTCCCCTAACTCCTGTAATGTGAGAGCAGAGTTTGTTTTTCTCACCTGCTAAGATCCCAAAGGGCTTTTCACTGGCCCTTTGTGTCACCTCTCTTCCAGTTTCACTGATTATTTTTTTCCTTTTTTTTCTGTTTCCCATTCAGTTCTTTTATTCCTATATTTCCACCTGTTCCCAAACACAGTGCCATCATTTACCCATCTTCCACTACTCCATAGCTTTCCTCAGTAGGGAGGCAAGTTTTGTTTGATTGGAGGGAGAAGGAAGTGAAAAGGAATTTCATCTGTTCATCTCTGAGTTAGTGACTCTTTGTAGCTCAGACATCATGTCAGTCCCAATAGCACCATCTTCTTCATCTCCTGTACTGTTGAGTTTATTTTTTTCCTGTCTCTTCCATTAGCATATTCCTTTGGACTCAGAAGATCCTTTCTGATCTTTTCACATTTTCCTTTGGTCCCTTCCCATCTTTATTCCAATGTACAGAGGCACCACAGACACTCCCCTGAACTCTATACCCCCAGTGTTTATTTTCCATTTTCCTTTTCCACCTTTGTATGCCTCTTTCCTACTATCACTTAAATATATGTTCTGAGATTTGAAAACCCAGCATTATGTACTTGGCACACTAGTGATCTGAGGTAGAACGGAGAATAAATATAGCCATAATATGCTTTAAAATAGGTGAATTAGTTGGGCAGGAGACTTTTAATGCTACATAGGTGGTCAGTAAAAAAGTAGCAATTACCATGCGATGGAATCTGGTATACCACAGTTATTTCCCATTCTAGGCATAGGGCAATACCATGGTAACCTAGACCCCATAGTGTGGTAAATGTTGTTAATTGTATAGCTTTCTAATGGAGATAATTATATTTCTCTTGCCTGAAATCAACATTTACTGGCAGTGACCAATGCCCAGAAGAATATTCTCTAAAGGATGTTGCACGATCTACAGTATGCAAATTCTATATTTCCTACTTCTAAAAGATAATTTAATTCCATCAATGTAACTGGTGAAAACTTTCTGATAAATAATGGGAAGAAATAAAAATATTAAAAGTAAGAGTGAATAGAAATTCACTCTCACCAATATGTTCGGGATGCCACGTATTGATTGGCCAAAACTGGGGAAAGAAAACCATACAACTTTTATTTGATAATTAATTAGATAACTGAATTTTCAACACAACTTTCTTTAGCATGAGATTTAGATATAAGGATAGCTTGAAATTTGGCAAAATCTCCTTTCAGGGGGAATTGCTTTGCCAGAATTAAAGTTTAGGTCAGAAGTTTTCTACTGCATGGCTCTATTTCAGGTGAATATTCACTTCTGAGAATAAGATTGTGGAAAATATGTTCTTTGCCAATTTTAAAAAATAAATACACCTTTCAGTTGTTTCCTTAACACCTCTGCAATTTAAAGCTGCGTCTTGAAAACTGGCCAACTTGTTAGCTTCTGAGACAAAAAAAAAACAAAAAAAAGCAATTTAAAGCTGCGTCTTGAAAACTGGCCAACTTGTTAGCTTCTGAGACAAAAAAAAAAAAAAAAAAAAAAAAAAAAAACAAAACAAAAAAACCAAACCAAAACAAAAAAAACCTCATAAGAAAGTTTTTATGGTTCTCAAAAATCCTATGTGTCAGTAGCCCTGTCATACAAGCAGGATTTTGCTCCTGCTCACTGGAGTTGGTTGGGCCTTCTGATACAGGACTAAGAGCAGAGGAAGTTCCTGATGTAGTCCAAGTAATATACAAGGCAAGAAAAAGTTCAGTTTCACATGGCAAGTCAGCAAAAGAGAGGAAGGAAAGGGATGTAAGGAACCTGGGAATGGAGAATTCTAGGTGCAGAGGATTTGTTAGAGCTTCCATTTAACAATAAAAAAGAACACCCACTTTGGACATGGAGATAATGTACTTGCAGAGATTAGTACATACATGTGCTCTAGCTCTGACAATTACAGAGAGAATGGGAAAAAATACAAGGGCCCAAAACATGCTATAATAAAACTGGCCAGAATATTCAGAAACATGGCAACTGTAAGATTTTGTGTAAGGATTAATATCATTTAGAGGATGGGAACGGTAAAGAATGGAAGATTCATATCTATCCATGCACAGGAGATGGACAGGAGATCAGGAGGGAATTAGAAATGTGAAGAAAGCTATGCACAAGTACTACTAGGAAGGAGTGTAGTAAGCAAGAAAAAAGATGTTCAGGTTGGAAGGAACAAGAAGAAATATAACTGTTCCACCTCTGCTGGACCTGAAACTCAAATAACAAGTTCTTAGTTTAGATTTACTGTGATGTTTAGCAAAATAGCAGTAACATTTGTTCAAATTTTTTTCCATCCCATACCTCATAACAGGTTCCACAGATGATAACAACCCTCCATTTCTTCTATGTGAAAACCAGAACAGTTACAGATGATGGCATTTTTTTCTATTTCAATTCTTACATTTCTAAAACACATCCATGTGTTGTAATCATATCCATGAAATTTTAATGATGTAACAATTTTTTTTCCCTCATTTGGTTGTTCTCTAAACCCAAGATGAACTTTGCAGACTGATCCAGACAGGAAGCAAGGTCACCCAACTTGTGACCCAAGCATGAGAAGTGTTATGCAGTTCTGCATGTTTAGAAAAAATCATGTCTTTCATTTCACATGAACATGAAATTTGACAATTTTCAAGACTTTGCCTCAGTTTCACAGAAAAAGAAAGAATACTACCTCATTTAGTGAAGACCAGTTTAATCAAATCTGCAAACGCTAAGTTACAATGTCACCATAGAAAAGCCTGCCATAAGTTCAGTAATAATGACAGGGCATATAGACTGCATACAGATCGTATCAAATGACTTACATTATGAAGAGTTATGAAGGACCTGGGCTTGTGTTCTTATTTTGTCATGAAGAATTCACAGCTTCAGTTAAAACAAGTCTTTAAAGCAAAAGATCCACTAGATAACACAGATGTGGTTTGAGACTTGGTCAGCGTAAGAACAGGTACAAATGGTTCCAAACTAAAGTCCTCAAAGGACTGGACAGTCTGCTGGGGTCTTTTGTCCATGGTATTGGAGACTGGCAGACTTCAATCAAGTAACCAGACTTAGAGCAAAGATCACATTTTCCATCACTCGCTGAAGAGACTGAGACAGTTTAAAACAGATGCCTACTCAAGGCGTATCAGCATGGAGACGTAATGCAGATCTCTAGAAAACCCTGGAGAATAATGGCAAGGTGCACAATTTATGTCTCAATGACTCTCTGCAACCACAGTGAAGAAGTTCTTGAGAGCAGAGGCTTGTAGCTAGGAAGGAGAAATCCATACTGAAATATTTTTCATATCTGTTTGCTCTTACACTCCATTATGTATTTTCTATTACAATTTCGAGTGGTGGATCACAGCATAGGAAACTGCTGCATTTTAACAGCAAATGTTTGCTTTCAAAGGAATGCGCCTGTGTTTACAGAAAGCCTGGGTAGAGTTTCAAAACTACTTTACTCCCTATAGCACCATATTATCTTTTATATTTCTTAATTGAATCCTCATCCTGGAGGTAGGCAGGTGCTGAACTAGACCTCTCAGGTACAACTACAAAAGATGGGAGCTAGATACATGGTACTCAAAGACATTTACTTTAATACTGGATTGGGAGGGGGGAAGGCTTGCTTTTATTTCACTCCCACTGCTAGTGGGAAGAAAGAAACACAGAGTGGAATGAAAGGAGAGGAGTGAGACTGAAAATCATTCCTAAAAAATCTACTATAGCTGGGTAAATGCTGTTAAAAAAATCTTGTACAGACACTGGAATTTAGAAATGGATTCATATTAACCATACTATCCTCTAGTTTTGTTTGCTTTCTAGGCACATTTGTATGGTTCAATTAATACTGTGGCTATTCACAGAGAATTTCAGAACAGTGTACATTAGTATTGATGGAAACTAGATCTTAGATTCACACAAATGAATATGTGTCCCAAAAGTTTTTGCACGCTCAGTGCATTGGAAAAATAAATCAACACCATGTGACTCATCAAAGCAGTCATAACTAACAAAGCTCAAGAACTCACTGGTGAATGTTCACACAGAACTGTTCCTGAGCAATCCGTGCAATTAAAAGTACTTACAGAGGGAAAAGGATCTCGTTGAATTCTTTTGCATAATAAACTCAAGGAAACCTCAGTCTGCCCATGGAGATTCTATAAGCAGAAAAAAGGCTAAACTTACTGACTAAACTATTCACTGTGAATTATTCCCTCCACTCTAATGTCTGCACGGCATGAAAGCATGGTGCCAGTCCTGCTACACACTGTAATTTTACTCTTCGAGGAATAAAGTGGGAATATACTGCTGGGCATGTTAAAGCATTCTGAAGAGGACATTATATATATTTTTAACATGTGACCTGCCTTTGCTTTTTGTGTTGAAAATTGAGACCTTCAGAGAGAAAATATTAGCCTCCAGCCACTGAAATAAGATAATTTTACTCTCTTTCATCAAAGCAATATTTGGTGCAAAAACTCTATAGGACTTAAATGTAGACTTTAAGAAGTCAAAGATCGGCACAGCAAAAGTCAGCCAGTTTCCTATCACTTCTGTGGGCTGGCCACGATTTACAGTTACTGATTCCTTTAGCAAATTCCTGGCTAATTGTTATTTTTCCTTGATTAAATTGTCCTTTATAAGGACATCTGTTCTTTTTCTTGCCAAGGTGTAAGATACAAGCACATCTAATAATTTGTAAAGTACTTTGGGCAATACAGCGATAAATATATTCCAATGAGGAATCCTGCAAGGGAGATGCCCTCCCCCTGCAACAGATATATTGCTCCTTAATGTCAAGTGAGAGCCACTGCTGCACACAGGGCTGAGATTGTGGCGTGTGGCTGAGCACTTGGGAAAGCACCTGTGATCCTTCAGGGGTCAAAGACATTCAGTTCTTGAGTTACAATCTGGACTATCCCGCTCCAAATTCAGGACAACCCAAACACTAATTAAAAGATGTGCTACATGGGGATGGTCGCTATAATTCCTCTCCCTGGGAGAAAAACTTGTCCTTCCCAGGTCTCAACAGCAAGAAGTATATAAAACTGCTCTCCCTAACAGTAGGCACAGAGGGAGCAAATTTTTGTCTGAGAGGACAGCAAAGTACAGGTGCAAAAAATTCAGAGGGAGAAAGTTCCTATAGCCCGGGGAACAGAAATCCAATCTAGACAGCAAGGTCTTAGAGTACGACAAAGATACACTTTGTAAAGGCTGGAAAAGTAATGACCTGATTTGTAGAAATTAAACTTATAAGTGAAAGTGAGAGGAGCAGGTATGGTGCTAACACCCTTCAGCACTGTGCAACAGATAAATAATTCCGTAAAATGATGAAAAAAGTAGGTATCTACAAAGATTATAAAGAGGTTGCATTTTTGTTGAACTGAGTTTGTGACCATACATCTGGCCAGAGATATGAGATGGATACTATGAGATACAAAGACTGGACAGAAGGTAGCAATCAAAGATAAAGAGATAAATGCTAGGGAGCCATCAGCTTTGCGACAGTTGCTGAGAGTGAATTAAATCATGGTGGAGTAAGACCCAGCATGAGATGGGGGAGCACTGACAGAAAACTGGAAGGGGGGGAGAGTACTGAAGAAATGACTGGAACATTTGTTGGAGAAGAAAAAGAAAAAAAAAAAGCAAGCATCAAGTTGTGGAAATGCACGGTGGGGAAAGGGAGAGTTGTGGTAGACGGGATGATTCGCCCCCATCTCCTACAGGCTCGGCATTCCCATGAATGCTCACAGCTTTGCCTAAATTCACACGCAAAGCATCAGGAATGGATTAAGCTGAACTGCAAGGGAACCGCAGTGTGGGGAGGTAACAATTAAAGGCAGTTGCTGGGCCACTAAAGTGTATGGGAGATTGAATATAAATAGACAGAAATCGGTTTGCTGAAGGGGGTAAGGCAAAAACGAGCCTGAGTGAAAGGGCAGCAGTTGTAGGCAAGCCCAGGACAGAATGTGCAAAGCAGGGAAGGTGCTATCCCTCTGGCCCCTCTTAGAAGAAATACCAGCCACAGTCCGTCTGTGATTCTTTGAAATTGAGAGTGAAAAAGGCATGAAATACGGATCTCTCAAGACAGAATAAGCTGTGGCTGTGTGCATTGTTTTTGATACTGAGAATGACGTACTGGCTCATGCTCCATAACAGCTTTACCAGTATAACCATCAGGGCTTTAGCCATTACAGGGTAAAGCTAGCATCACCCTGGGTAGCATCAGAAGAGACTGCTACCAGGAGGACCACCACTATTATTACTAGCTGCAATAAAAAAAGCACTTCTTAAAATGTTTTTTCTACCTAATTGTCAAAACTGAATAATATTATCAGCTTTTTTATCCTTTGAGTATTTTTCTAATAAGAAAGCGCAGAGATGCACTGCAAATAAAAGCAGAAGATTTGAGGATGCAAAGCAATCATGCAAAATGACTTTCATATCAGTT